>NW_024870543.1:182588-263397 GCF_013358625.1 Macadamia integrifolia | reverse complement strand
GACGTGAGTCCCCGGGGGTGCTCCGCCGGTCTTATGGGAGACAGCTTTGGAGACCTCCCTCATAGTCTCTGCCATCCGGTTATATTTGTTCTGGAGGTCTTCGAACTGCTGCCTTGTCACGTACTCCTGGGCCGCGGGAGGCTGATGGTCGCTGCCTTCCCGTACTGAATATTCAGCCGACCGCTGGCATCTGACGGACACTTCCCGGTCATCATGACCCCTTTCCCGTCCAGTCTCGGCCGAGGGAGGAAGCTCCCCTGAAGGTTCTTCCCCCATGTCTACGTTGGACGTCGCTCTCGTCCTTCTTCGGTTGTAGGTTCTCCCCACCATTACCGTCGTTCCCACAGACGGCGCCAATCTGTTGCTGCCAAAAACCCCGCTAGTCCAACCTACACAAACACAGACGAAGGAGGCCCGGAACTTTGTCCGGGGTTAGTCCTCCGACGCTCAAGTCAGGGTCGGCGGCACAGTTTAATAAGTGGGTAATGGCGAGGGTCTCAGAACTTACCTTCCCCTTTCTTCCGTGCCTTCTTATATAGCTCTTCGGCCTTAGGGTTTTTTCCCCTTCTTCCCTCTTAGAGTCCTACTAGAATACGTCCAACCATCTGGGAGAATATTCCCCTCATGCAGGCGACGTGACCCCGCGTGATTCTGCGGGCGTGCCTCGGTGATTGAGCGTGCTCGGGTGTGAGTGGTTCCTTGGGCCCTTCGTCTGATGGGGGACACGTGTCCTAACAGTGACACGTGTCATTACCCCCCACCGAGAGGTTATTTTGGCTATATCAGTAGGTATTTCAGTCTTAACGTAATAACAGGAAGGGCATTGGTAGGTATTCCACCAAACTAATGGGTAAGAGAACTGTTCCATACCATAAGAACCATAACCATATTCTACTCCTTAAAAAAACTGTTCACAAGACTCAGAGAGATTCTTTCTCTGCCCAAAACACAAACCATAGGCAGGAATTCATATCAGGATTGAAATTCTAAACACATGTAAACCAATATGCAGTAAACCATAGGCAAAACATATGGTCTATTACTAGATCCCTTCAAACGTATAATTATAGCACCCAAAAGAGTGAATATTTACGTACGTAACTGTAAGTATCATGGTCGGTGGAGATGGCATTTTATAAATAAGCAGAAAGAAAATATATACTATATCCACGGATCAAGATCGTTCACATACATTCACGTACCTGAATATTCCCTGCCCTCAACAAAGAGCTAGCTCCTAATTTTAAGCCCCCTCTCCGTCCCCTCCTCTGCATCTCCTTCTTCCTCTTTCGATCCCACCCGAACTTAAGGTATTCACCCAAACACTCTTCCACTCCAATGTGGACCCGAGGCAACCCCACCTCTCCATATCCGGTCCTTTCTTCACCTGGAAGAAACCCAATTGGTGCCATTCTACTGCTGATGAACCCTCAACTGAGAAAAGGGGTAACCAATCTCATCTCCAGAAGGGGAATGCATATAATACTTGTTTCATCTATAATACTCACTCATCATCAGAAAATGCATCTCCATCTCTATTTCCTCCTCCACTGCCATCATATGGTGCATAATACTTTGAATACTCTATCAAGGTGATCTTCCCTACCCACCACCCATCATTATCATAAGCATCAACTTCATCATCCACACGGAACTCAGAGACTCTGATTTCAAGAGGACGAGGCCTTCCTTGGCTGGAATAAACCATCTCTATCAGCCAACTCGAGTCATCATTAGTTAACAATGTCTCCTATTCCACCAAAAGTTGGTTCTTTTCCACTGAAATAACCTTCGCTGCATAATAGGAACCCTCAAATCCTTCTTCCTTGTCGCAAATTTCGACTGAATGTCCAACTTGATAGGCCATTTTGTGTTGATCTTGTCTGAGTTTTTCTTTGAAAATAAAAGATTTTTAGGGTGATGGTTCTCAGAAGAAGATGAAGACGATATGGAAAGGGGACAAGAGAAACAATATGAAGAAGGATCTGACAGGATAGATGAAGAAGAAGGAAAGAAATGAGGTAGAGAGAGAAATGAGGAAGAAGGATTCCCAACCACTATGTTGCAAGGGGGAACAAGATGAAGAAGAGGAAAAGACAAATGAGGAGGCGAGAGATAAAGGCATCACCAAAAGGATCTATCAGCAAGAGTTGCAACCGAGATCTGCAAAATGGAGAAGAAGATGACGAAGAAGAGAGAAGAAGAAATGAGCAAGAGGGAGAAAAATACCCTCTCTTTGTTAACATATCCCAGTTCCCCACATCGCTCCTGACAACAAAACCGTATATTGTCAGGAAGTATACTCTTCTCACTCCCTTAATGTATTTTAGAATTAATATAATAAGTTTGAATCTAACGGTTCAGATCAATTTGGTTCAATCCAACGATCAAAACTTTAACCCAAAAAGAGACTTTTACTTCTACATTCACTTTTATCAATCCATTGGGCTCGCTGATCTCGATCGGGCCTAGTCAGGCTTGACTACTTGAAAACATTGCACCATGAATATCCATTTTCAGTAAATAGAGGCCTAGCTTTGAGAGGCATTGAACATGGGTTTATAATAAGGTCGATCGGTGTCGAGATTTAATCAGGCGATTATAAAACAGGCATTAGTCTCTTAACACCAAATTTTTTGTTAGAAAATTGACATTACTAAAGTCATCAAGTGAATTGAAATTGTGAACTTTCTAAGTGGTGGGTTATAATCATTATATGATCTAGTTGAGATTTTTTGTTTTGGCTCTCTTAGTCTTGCACTATCAGTGGCAAAATAGGAATTTTATGTACTATTAAGAGGGTCATAAACGTGTCTGGCTCGGTCAAGTTACAATGAGTCGATTCAGGTCGGGCCATAAACGCTTTGGTCCCGGTCGGACTACAAAGGTGCTAGCTACCTACACTGTGAACCCATGTTTATAAACGTGTTGGGTTTAAACCCAACACGTTTATTAATTGGCCAGTCCAGTTTAGGCCATAAACGTGTCGGGTCAGTCAAGCCTACCGGTGCAGCCTCAAATTCGACACCCATAATTAGGGGTTTCAAGTCCAAGCCTACACCGATAAGTCCGACCGAGCCCGACACATGTATGGCCCGACCTGGACTGGCCCGATTATTAAAAATGTCAGGGCTAAGCTCGGCCTTTTTATAAATAGATAGTACAAGGTGCAAAGGGGTAAATCTGATGGGTCTCCCGACCGGCCCAGCCTATTTACAAGCCGGACTCGGACCAACATATTTGGGCCGACAGTTTATATGGTTATTTTGATTTTTTTTTTTTTTTTGGGATAGAATAGGGTATATATTGATATTTCTATTAATTATTAACTGTAATTAAGTGTAATATCTCTTTAAAATTGCTTATTGTTTAAGGCTCGATTAAAGCCCGAAACCCAACTAAGCCTGACACAATATTGACCGAGATCAATTCATTCCTTAAATAGGTAAGTCATGGTTTGAGGACATAGGCCCGCTAGGTCCGACAGAGACCTACTTGGCCCAACCGATTGACACCCCTACCCATAATGGCAACAATATAGATTTGCCCTATAGACTTACCACTTTTTTTGGTATTTTCGCTACAGACTACCACTCTGCCTTGATTTGAATCCATATATGAGGAAATCAAATGGTTCACAAGGATCCCAACAATATATATATATATATATATATTTAAAGGAACACTTTAACTTCTTATATTATCATGTTAAATTAATAATTAATAAACACTAAGGGTGCAGTCTTGGCCCTGTTGGATCAAGCCCCCCATGACCCGCCTTGAGCCCGAACAAGGCCTAGGCTAAGATATTTCAACTCTGAGGACAAGGCAAGGCTAGAAATTTCAAGCTATGAGTCAAGGCCGAATAGGGCAAGAGATGAGACTTCGGGTTGAGCACGACCCTTTTTCTTCTTCTTCTCTCTGGCAGTGGCTCCTTGCCACCCTTGCATCTCCTTTCCCCCTCCCCATGGTCAGGACGATCATGGTTAGCTCGACCAAAACCTAACTCAGAGTCAGGATTGAATTTTTCAAGCTATGTTGTAGCCTTATTAAACACCAATTGGTTTTTTAGGGGGAAACAATTTTACTCATTTATTTTCTTTTGTCCTTTTTCCCCCTTATCACATGTGCATCTGTGTCGATTAGCATAACTGATCCATTTGAAAACTCAAGTGTAACCCCTCCTCTATTATCATAGTGAAATTGAACAAAAAATAAACACCATTATACTATTTTTTTTTTTTTTTCAACTTGTCACATGTGTCGAGGTGTTGACTAGGGGGGAACCATTGAAGTGCCAATCTATGGATCCTATGATGGATCCTCTTTTATCATAGAAGAAAAAAAATTACAATAAGCACCAATGATTTTTTGATAATTTTTCCAATATTTTGTGTTCTACAATGTTACATACATGACAATTGTCATTTTCACTCATGTCATTAGAATTCTAAAAATTACACATAAGAAAATTCACTGAGTCTTGATGG
This sequence comes from Macadamia integrifolia, assembly GCF_013358625.1. NCBI lineage: Eukaryota > Viridiplantae > Streptophyta > Magnoliopsida > Proteales > Proteaceae > Macadamia > Macadamia integrifolia. The sequence goes on along the minus strand of NW_024870543.1, from coordinate 258,907 downwards.
ATTCGAACCATCGACTCTTGGGGAATCCCCAAGTGCTCTATCAATTTGAACTAAAGACTCTCAAACAAAACATCAAATGAAAGCAACTTCAAGGCTACACTAGAATCATCAACCAAGGGTCTTGCAAGAGGAATACAATCAGGTGAGGCTCTAGTTCAAGCTGAGACTCGTTAATTTGTAAGACACTGTTGAAAGGTTCTCTCATCTCCTTCTCAATCTGTAAAGAAGATATTCAGGCAGATCACGATACCTAGAAGTTCAAGACTATGCATTTGATACATGTGACATGTGAGTTGGTTCAACACACCAAACAATTCGACAACATTCCCATTGTGCACCACCATACAGTTCTTTTATGTATTATTCAGTCATGGCTCAAATTACACCATGTTCTCTCGTATCTAGTTCATTAATTCTGAAGCATAACTAACAATTCCTAGTCTTGATCAGATCTTACATGATTTTTTGTAATACTCACATTTCTACGTGGATTTTGTATCCTACCAGGGACAACATTACTCCATTCTAAAGAAAACAACTCTGAACAATGAAATTGAATTGTGGGTGGGTGGGGGGAAGAATGGTAGAACTAATTGGGTGAAGTATTTGAAATCAGAAAAATTACAGACGTTAATGGCCTTTCTTTTCCCTACATTACATATATCAGTAAGTTAAGTGTAAAAAACATAACCTAAAAGAACAAATTGATTTGTTCTAAATATTTAGCACCTGATTCAGCACAGGTTTGGAAACGTGTGTGCCTATGGGGATCATAGTAGACCTCACAAAACTGCACATTTATGTACTTGGAACTGCTTATTACAAACTTTACCAATCAATGTAACAATCTTGCAGAACTCTTTAAAAATTTAAGCAGCTCCAGACCAGATATGGAAAAAAGAGCACAAAAAAACACACTATGGACTATATCAGAACTAGTCAACTTACAATGGTAGTCATCTTGTTTGGGAATTTCCCGTGTTTAGTGGCTTCGACCACCACATTGCCTTGTATCTATTGACTCATGTAGGAGTTTCTCTTCCTTTGATTTCAATTAATAAAATTTCTCAGTTTCTTGTTAAAATAAATAAATAAACTTACAATGGTAGTATTTCCCAGCTAAGCGGGCATCAATCATCACATTTCCTATATAATACAATATCAATTCAGCCAATATTGATCATTCACTAAAGCATAAGATTGAAGGCTTAACCAGAATGGCTGGCAATTGAAAAAGGGAGCAATTCACTCCATTAGTGCATGAGTTGTAACAAGTAAAAGGCCACATAGGGGTTTCTTATTACCAAAAAAAAAAAAAAACTCACCGTTATCCAAACTTAATGGGGTCAGCTATATGGATCCATACAAAAACAAAAGTAGGAGAAATGAAAGTAAAGATGTGAAAATTGAGACAAACCCAATACTTTTATAACCGACCTGGGTTACAAACCCAATACTTTTAGTATAAAATGTGTAGGGTACTTTACTTAATGTTCGAAGTCATATACCACTAAAGATAATTTAAAAAGTTCATTTAAAAACTAAAGATGTGAAAGTTGAACAAACACCACCTTGAATGGAGTATCAAATCCAAAACTAGCTGGAACCTCCTTGCATTTCAATCAACATCAATGGTCTTCAGAAATCCAATTCCCAGGTCTTGATATTTTTCTTATCCTGATTATTCACAAACAACTAAAATTGCATCAAGAACATCTTCGATAGAACCACTTCACGGTTTAATTGGTTGTAACTTCCCTGATTATCGACGGTGTGACAATCTGAATTTGGAAGGAGGGTGTCATCTCATACGTATCCTTCTTTAGACGGCCTCTAACACAAAAAGTGAGGCCCAACAGCTTTTAGATTGTTAACTGACAACTACTTTGTTATCATGATTTCAATCAACCCAGGGACATTATACACGAGGCTAATAGGGAAAAAGAGAAATCAGTGGCAATTCTTTTGTAACCAAGCTGGGTTACAACTGGACAAACCCAAAATTAATCCTCAACTTCTATGAGGCTCCAAAAGCTCTCGTTCTAGTTATTTTGCAAAGTAAAAAAATGGCCTTTTTTATTTTTAATCGAACAATAAGGGAATCTACCCCTACATGGTGTATGAGGGTCAAGTGACTACAATCTGATTCCAATTTGATATCAAAAGACACCTCGTGCTAGAAAATTTATATGTAATCAGAATCCTTCAACAAAGTGTAATTCCAATATGAAGTACCTATCTTCCAAAAATCAAAGAACAATCTGGAGGGACTATGGAAAAAGGGGATATCATGTAAACATAAGATAAATGGGTAAATGCTGGTAATACTTTACAAAAGAAATAATCCTTTAAAGCATCAATTTGAGCTCCTTTCGCTAATAGACACATAATATCTACCCCTAGAAGAAGTAGAGATATTTTCCCCTAAGTGCCCAAGTGAAGCCTTCCACTGCTTTACATCCTAGAGTCAAAAAAACAGCTGCTAACAATTAAGCAAGCACCAGATAAATCAAGATCCCAGCCATGGCAGCTTTGAGAATCCGTTCTATGACGAAAGCAATTGATCTATTCTCATTGAAAACATTTTTCATTTCTATTCCTACTGCAACTTCAACCAGTGTAGCCACAGAGAAAAAAAGGTGCCCATGGTTGCAACAGATCGAGATTTCAACCTGGCCTATGGGTGTCAATCTGTCATTTCGGCACGGCCTTGGTCGGATTAAACTGGTTTCTTCTAGTCCTAGTCTAAACCGAAACCAAACCGTTAATCTGAAGTTTGATTTCAGTCGCTTTAGGTCTTGATCCTTGTTTTATTGGTTTCAACTTATCTTTCGTCAGGTTTGGTTTTGGTGTTGCAAAAAAAAAAAAAATTATAAGAGATAATAAACAAGTTGTTTTTCATTTTTGGTTTCTTACTTTTTTATATCGATCAGGATCCAGGTTCAGTTCGATCTAGTTTTATTGGGTCGATTTTGATCAGTCCAATCGATTTGGTTTGGACTTTAACACCACCAATCTAGCCTACTATAACAGCTAATAAAAAATCATATTAACATATAACCACAAAAACTAAAACTGAGGGAAAGACAATTACTGCATGAGAATTCAAAGTTGATTGAGTTGAGCAATGACAAACATTAGCATCTAGCTTTTATGGATCTGAGGTAACATCCAAGAAAACATCTATCGAAACAGCTCTAATTTGTTGAAACATGGGTCATCTAATCTCCTTGGGGGATCCACAGAAAAGGTTTATTACTTCATGGCTTCCAGATGAACCTGATGAAGCAAAATAATGGCCTCTTATCTAAAGTGATTCTTTCCCAATGCACATAATTGTCTAATTATGTTTTCTTTGCATGTTGTTGATTCACAAAGTCTCTATAAGATATAATCAATTGACATTTTTAAAACATCCTTCATCATTTTTACTGAAGACAGAAGGTAGTCACATTTTCCTGCTCATCAATGATGGATAGACCCACATTAGTAGCATAGCATAGGATATCCTAGGGTTCGGGGTTTCTCAACCTGGGGTACAAGGGATTAGTGGTGGGAAGATAGAGTAGGGCAAGCCAGGGTTATGGGGAATAGGAATGTTGACAAGGCTGTAATAGATTTGATTCTGGAGTTTCATCGTACAAGTGGTGGGTTCAGTTGTTGAACAGAGAATCCAATGAACAGAATCATAGGGCTTGTTTGAAAATTGGAAATAAATAAATAAAGAACAAATATTAATGGATTAGGATCAGAATGCCACAATAGAATTAAAAAGGAATGCAACAGTTAGGTAATAGTACATGGATTACGAAACACAATTAAGGATATGTAATTCTAGTAGTGTCATGAAACACAATGACGGATTTGTAATTCTACCTCTATTTCAAAAAAAAAAAAAAAAGCTTCAAATTTTACTTCATTTCAATTTCAATCACTTTGCTTTTCTATTAAACTCAACACTCTTTAGCAAATGTGTGGACAAAGAACTGAGAAATTAAATCTAGAAAAATAAGCACCGTACCAGGTCGTTTTTAGGGCAAATGAGGTTGGAGCTGCAACTTGCTCGGGACGATCGACCATACCTATTTGCGATTAGGGTAGATTGTCCCCGCCTTCTTCAGATCCACCGGTGGGAAATATTAACAGCATATGGAAGTCGGATGCTACAAATTGCTTGGGACGATCGGCCAGTATAGTACAAGGATGCAGGGCAGAATCGAAAGATCTATCGCTTCATCGTAAATCAGAGAAAAGTGTGGAAGAAATTTTGGGTATGAAACCTGAAACAAGAGAGACCCGCGGAGAAGAAAATTGGAGAAGAAAGAAAAACGATTTAATCGATTGTAACTTCCCCGATTTTCTTTGAGGTCGCGATCTGAATTAGGAAGGAGGGTGTAATTTCATACCCACCCTTCTTTTCACTGAATCTGACACTGAAAATGGGCTCATTAACTATCAGATTGTAAAATGGAAATTACTTTTCTATCACGTTTTCAATGACTTAAGATTCTTAAGGAGGGTAATGGAAGAAAAGACAAACCCTTTACTTTTATGAAAGGAAAGGGGATACTTTTCTAGCATATATAATCTAAAACCATTTGGATTACATGTGCCTCATATTTTATATTAGACGAAATTACACTCCCCTCTCCAGTACTGTGATATAATACCACTTCCTCTATATATTTTCATAAATACCACTCTCCTCCCTTATAGTTTAAAGATTCTACCAACCGTATCCTTTCCATTAAAAAACTTTGTTAAGTGATAACATCAGTTAAAATATGATCTAAATCCCCAAATTACCCGTTTGTGATGGAAGCAGTTTCATCCTTCTTTCTTTCTTTCTTTCTTTCGTTTTCTTCTTTTTTTTCTTTTTTTTCTTTTTTTAATATTTTCCTTCACTATATGCGTACATCCCTACCTGCAGCCACCGATCATCAACCAAAGGTATATATTTTTCTGGATAAAATTTTGTTGGATTTATGGGCTAAATTAATTATTCGGGTTGATTAAATGGGTAAGAGTCAAATTATATGAACCAGTTCGGTCAACTCTCAAGTTTAGGGATATGCTGGCTCAACCCATTGTGGTTTAAGATTTTGGGTGCAGGACAGTATTATATAAATACTAGGTTTTGGGTCCCTACAGTCATTATTCACTCTTTCCCACTTTACCACTAAAGTGAGAGAACCAAGGAGGTTTAAGGAACTGTAGAAGATCCATAGCCAAGCCAAGAGAGCAAAAGTGGGAGTGACCAATATCAATATTCTTCAACATGCTTGGTGAAAGGTACAATTAGATCCTCTATAATTTTATTAGATTCGTGTTCTTGTTTTTCCTGTGTGGTTTCCTCAATAGGGTTTCAAACTCAAACCCATAAAGAGTTCTAACGAGTGATATCAGAGCAGACCACATGGGATAAGAATCGATTGAATTTTTCTTGTACATGAGGATTTTGATTATTACTTAAAACCTGATTTGATAAAAAAAAATTCATGAAAATCATAATTTTACCATCACTTAAAAATCCTGTATAGGAAAACTTTCTTCACGAAAGTTGTAGATCATGAGAAGACGGTCGCGGTGGTATGCCGTAAGTCACCGAAAACCTCCGGACGCACCGGCACGCGTCATCGAAAAAAGGCTGCCGAAGGAGAGAGAGAAAAAAAAAACCTTAAAGGCTTGTTTGGTTTTTGTTCATTTTGGGTTTTTATTTAAACTACTTTAAATTTCATTTAAAAGTTCGTTTTAAGGCCAAATTGAAATCTATTATTTGCGTTGGATTCCTTGTTTCGGGCCACATTTAATGATCTAATTTTTAATATGCCATGTTTATTTAAAATTTTATGTTGTATTTAGTTTCAATCATTGAAACAAGAGGGCATAAATCAATGCTTTGAAATATATATATGTTATTGGTTACCATGAAATTGAGAAAAGTTTTTAAATTGAGATATGTTAATATGGAAAAGGGTGTAAGCTTCCACTCATTCTTAGTTGCAAAGTAATTTTTTAGGAAACCATGAAAGGATGAGGTGGAATCCACCAAAGTGGTACATCTTATTATTCCATGATTTTTCACAGGGTAGCAATGTAGGTGACATTTGCTCAAAGATAATGTCACCAAAGTTAAGAAAATGATAGTAACCTAGAGGTTCCTAAGCCCAAAGGTGAGGGAATTTTAAAAGTTATTGTTCTTTTCACAGTAAATATGAATTTACAAGAGGACCAGTGCATTCTTAGCCCAAAGGATAGGAATGTAGTTGCGGTTGTGACTCTTGTATGGTTATTGTTGTCCTAGTGACATATTTATATGTATGTTTTTAACATAAAGATATACATCTCCAATAGGAAAGATATGATAGAACTGAGTAAAACCCACCAAAGTGGTACATTCAGTTCGATTGTATCTTCCCCAGCAGTAAAGGTGATACTTTTCCAAATGTTATGTCATCAAAATTTGAGGATAATTATCCACATTTTAGAAAGGGACATTGAATTTGGAGTTCTTTTGCCCAAAGGTGATTGAATTCCGAAGTTAGTGTTGTTTTCACAGTTAAAAGAAGAATATAAGAGCATCAGCTAATTCTTGTCCCAAAGGATGGGGATACATTTTTAGTTGTAACTCTTATTTAAAATATATTGATGGTATTACATGCTTTTATATTATGATTTATATTTTGATATTTGGTATGTATTGTGTTGTTGTTACTGCTGTAGTAGGATGGTCATTCCCTCAAGTTATGTATCTTCCATCCCAATGCTCACTGGTAACAACTATCAAAAGTGGGTGGAGGAATTAGAATTGCATTTAGGTATTCTTGACTTAGACGTGGCACTTAGGGAGCCTAAACCTGAGCCTCTCACAGACTCGAGCAGAAGTGCTGAAAGGTCTAAGTTTAAGAAATGGATTAAAGCAAACAGAAAATGCATACTGGTTTTAAAAAAGGCAGTTCCTGAAATTATACGTGGGAACATAGAGATCAAAGACACTGCAAAAAAATTCCTAGATGCTATTAAGCTAGATTTCAACACAACAAGAAAGCTGAGAAAACCATATTGATGACTAGGCTAATGAATACAAGGTATGATGGATGTGGGAGTGTTAGAGAATACATTTTGGGTGTAGCTACTGATGCTGGTAAACTTAAGGATCTTGGAATACAGATCGATGAAGAATATATTGTACACATTGCACTGAATACCCTCCCTAGTCAGTATAATGTTATCCAATCTACCTACATTGCACTGAAGGACGATTGGAGCCTAAATGAGTTCATTTCCATTTGCACTCAAGAGGAAGAAAAATTGAAACAAACTAGGTTTGAGAGTGCACATGCAACTTTCCACAAGAGATCTTCTGGTGGACCAAGCATAAGGAACAAAAAATTTTCCAACAGAGGAAGCGTCAAGCCATATGACAGGACTAATATCTCTCAAGAACTTGACACATCTCAAAAGGCTCAGGATGAAGAGAAGACCAACAACGTAGAGTGTTTCTGGTGCCATAAGAAAGGACATGTGAAGAAGGACTGCTTATTTTCAAGAAATGGTTAGAGAAGAGGAAGAATTCTGGGGCTGATAAGCAGGATGATACCAAGAAAGGGTGAGGTAGACTGATCACTAGCAATTGAGAGCAAGTAAAAATTGGTTCTATCAAGTAGTTAGGATTTCTTTACATACAGTGGGAGCTCTGGTTTTGTTTAGTATTTGTTTATGTTTTGAACCTTAGCCCGTATGTTTTGGGCACAGTTTGATGAATTATGGTTAAATTTTAGCATTTACATTATGCACAGTTATTTCTTGAAATATTTAGTTTATGATTTCATTTGAGAATGTTTTTATAGACAGTAATTGTCTTAGTTATAGGCAATATTTTACCATAGTTCAAAATATAATGTTTGCCACATTTTAAGACAGTATTTGTCACAGTTCATAGGCAATATTTGTCATAGTTTATAGGCGGAAAGCCACAGTTAGATATTAACCACAGATCAAAGGCGATTTACCACAGCGAAGATTAATATCACAGTTAAGGACCTACATGGAATGACAACAGTGTAATTTGAGGATATGTCAATGTTTCTATGATGGTATCCCACATAGACTCGTGTTAAGAAACTTACTTATGTTTGTAATAACAAAAAGTTGTATGCCGTATATTGAGGTGTATCTTCTGTTGTTATTCGATGTGAGTGGTTTTTCAACTGAATCACAGTAAGAGTGGTTAATGTAATAAGATTCTATGGACACACCAATTTAGAAGACATCCTTATAATTAATGTAGCCCAAGTGGAAGATTGTTGGATTTATGGGCTAAATTAATTATTCGGGTTGATTAAATGAGTGAGAGTCAAATTGCATGAACCGGTTTGGTCCACTCTCAAGTTTAGGGATATGCTGGCTCAACCCATTGTGATTTAGGATTTTGGATGCAGGACAATATATAAATACTAGGCTTTGGGTCCCTATAGTCATTATTCACTCTTTTCCACTTTACCACTAAAGTGAGAGAACCAAGGAGGTTTAAGGGGCTGTAGAAGATCCATAGCCAAGCCAAGAGATCGAAAGTGGGAGTGACCAATATCAATCTTCTTCAACATACTTGGTGAAAGGTACAATTAGATCCTCTCTAATTTTATTAGATTCGTGTTCTTGTTTTTCCTTTGTGGTTTCCTCAATAGGGTTTCAAACTCAAACCCATAGGGAGTTCTAACAAACTTTTCCCTAAAATGCTGAATGTCCAATTCCTGCAACTACTGAATGAGCACCCTGTGTTTGAATTTTCATATTCAAGTTTGGTTAGAACTTGGTATTTCAAGGTAACAAATCAATAATCTGAGATTCGATTTATCAAGATTCAAAAATCATATTGGATAGTTCGAATTTCGAACTTCAGAGAGAGAACTGGGAAAAAGTTCCATCTAAAAACGATTCTGAGGAACTTTTGGAATTCCTGATGAGAAAGATCTAATGTATTTGGAGATTCTTTTATTAAGTGACGCTTGGTGGGACGTATAAATGCCCAAGTAGTAATGCTTAAAAGGATGCCTCGTTGCCTTTTCGTCTTTTGCTTCACTACTAAAAAATGATACCGTTCGCTCACTTTCTCACTCTCCTCTTCCATACTTTTAAAGCTTTTGAGTCTGAAAACCTCTCTCTCTCTCTCTCTCTCTCTCTGAAAGTCTATCTATAGAGGAATCTGTTTGCAGTAATGGCGAACATCCTAGGATGAGAAAGTCCACCGAAACCGGTGAAGATGATGATGTTCTCGCTCAAGAACAAGAATCCATCTCATCATCGAGCCTTCCACTTCCATAGCATTTCAACATAGGTACAATGCTTGGACCCATCAAAGAGGAAGAGAAGGAAGAACAAGAAGAAGAATGGTTGCCGCAATAGCAGCAACCCAAGAGAATATCCAAACCCATGATGCCCAGTAAAAGAAGCCAACTCAGAAAGATCATATCGCAAAGCGTGGATGTTCTCTCTTAAGAACAAGAATCCTCTGCCCGTAGTGTTTACAAATGGTCCGGTGCTTTACCGACCTTGAAGAAATTCATTAAAAGTTCCCTTAAGCCGAGCAATTACGTTGAGGTAAGGCATCACCAGAATAGTCGGATCAAGAGCTTCTCTGTGTCAGGCGAGCTTGAGAGCAGGTCAGGAAATGGGAGAGAAAAATATATATATATATATATTAGACACAAGGGTAAACTTATCTTTTTACATGATATTTTAACACCGTCAGTCACTAATCGGATAATTGATAGAATCTTTAAACTACGAGAAAGTAGAGTTATATTTATGAAAGTACGTGGAGAAAAAATGATATTAAGACATAATACAGAGGAGGGGAGTGTAATTTCCTCTTTATATTATTCAATATGATGTTTTACTCCATTTTGATTACTTCACATACCAACTAATTAGAAATTACTTGAAGAAAACGGAAGCTTCTAAAATTCTGAAAGTAATGAGAACTAAGTATGTTAGTTGAAAATGGGTCATACATGATTCCCAAGTGGAGCACATATACTGCGACTGCGCTTACCTATGTTCAGTGCCGATGGGGCTGCACATGCCTGTAAGTTAGTGCTAAGGGGTCTGGGCACATAACCGTGACTATGAGAATACTTGGCCACCTGCTTAGTGACTTCCACTTTTATCTTTAAAATCCATTCCAGCCTCCTTCATCACAATTTTGGTTTTCCAGTATACATATATATATATATATGTATAAAGGTAGACAGTGTTTGACTATCTTGGTTTCAATTCTGGGCATGTTATTATATGACCATTCGAAGACCTATTTGTATTCTTTCGAGAGTTTTGAGGATTAGAGGTGTCATTCCTTGCTCACTCAATGTAGACCTAGTCTACTTTGATCTCTTTTGGAAATTCTTTTGATCCTATATTAACAACTTCGTTTTCCCCTAGGAGAGTTTGGGCTTTCCTTTTTTCCAATTGTTCTACCATTTTTAAGAATTCAGGAGGAGGATCATCATATGTTTCACTGGTATTAATAGAAAAACAAGGCTCAGAATAGCTGAAAACATCTACTTCATTAAGATGATCAATAGTATCATTGTACTTAGACTGTAGCACATTGGACTTAGACTCAGACGAAACTAGGGACTTTGAAAATAGGATAGACTCTATCTTGGACTCAAAATTGGAACTGTCTACCCCGCGTCCTACTGCACCTACTCTATGACCCTCCATCCTAAGGGATCAGCATTGAAGGCTCAGTGTGCCTATATCTCAAAAGGGGCAGATGATTGATGGTCCTCTCTCTCTCTCTCTCTCTCTCTCTCTCTCTCTCTCTCTCTCTCTCTCTTGATGGCACTAAGTTGGCGAAGGGTGATTAACTTCCATTTGACTATATGGCCAGGTGTAGAACTTCCCATGGATCTCAAGGAAAGGGTGCTTCAAAACAAGCTTTGTTTATTGGCTAGTGGTGACGCCTCTCTTGTTTCATCTATTGACTTTCATAACTTCATTCCCTGATCTGCTCACGAGTGGGAAGACAGGCACTGGGAGACCACTACATCTGACCCCCTCAGCCAATTAGAATAAAAAGAACAAAATACTGAAGCTCTACCCATATATTGGTTCTGAGGATGGGAGGTATGCCCGTATGCTTGGCGAGGTAAGACACACACTATCATTGAAGTAGTAGTCGGTTTTTTGGGTCCAAATGGGGACAACTCCTTCAGTAGGGTGGATTATAGCTTGAAGATTAGGGACCTTCTCTTGATCTTCTTCCAGCGTTGCTACTTTTTTTCAAAGGGTCTTCTCATGCCAAAGGAGGCTTCTTCTTTTTTCTAGTCTTTGTTGGATTCCACACGATCTTCTTCATAGAACTCCAACCTATCCACTTCATCTGCAAAGAATATTTCAAGACCTAGCATTATTTTCTTGGAGACTTCATCATAACACGATTCATTAAAGCCACAATAGGGAAAATTATCTCCCTCTCTGATGAATTGTCCATTTAAGGTCCTAGGGTACGGAGCATGGGATTTTACCTTGGGATTGGCGGTATTTTATGGAAATTTCCATTATAGATCCTACAAATGCTATTTATTTAGCACTACCCATCCAAATAGAGGGAAATTGGTCAGACTCAAATGAAGACCCCAGCGGGGAGGAAGATGAAGGTGAAGAAGGTGACACCAATTCTGAAGTAGAATTTGATGAACGGATGAAGAATGTAGTTATAAGGTTGAGCATGATGGTTGGTCACTTATATAGAGCTGAACAAATGTTAGGCGGCATAGCTATCAATCAATTGAATTACATGAAACAAATGGAGCTTCTCAGGGAGGCAACGATAGGGGAAACTTTGGACAAATGACTCTGTCATCTTTTCAATACAATAGAGATAGTAAAGGAAAGAGCTCTCGAATTTACGAAGGCCCTCCACCTCCAACTCCAATCAGGAAGGAGAGTCAGAGCAGTACTCAGAAGATGACAGCCCTATGGTCGGAATCATCACCATTATAGACAATGACGACAAGGGTGATAAGTATCCTATGGAGATCATTATCAAAAAGCCCGTAAGCATAATGGAAACACAAAATGGGAAGGAATTCAAAAACAAATCTTTGGTGTTGACCCAATCAATATGGTATAGGCCAACATTTCAATTTGGGATTTATTAATGGCTTCTCCCTCACACCGCAAGGTAGTACTCAAATCCCTCACCAATTTGCAAGTGCCCATTGAAATTGATCCAACACAGCTCTCGCAAATGGTGGGGGCGACATATGCGGTACAAACCTTGATTTTTTTCGACTCCAAGTTACCCAATTAGGGAGCCAGGTACAACAGGGCTTTGCACCTAACAATAGAGTGCCATGACAGGATAGTATCACATGTCTTAATCGATAATGCATCTGCTTTGAATGTGCTACCTTTATTGTCCGCCTCAAGCATATGTTTGAACATGAAACAATGAGGCCATCAAACCAAACGGTATAGGCTTATGACTATAAAAGGAGAGAAATTCTGTGGGTTCTTATAGTAGCTATGATAATCGGTCCAACCAAGTTTGACATTGATTTTCAAGTAATAAATATCCCGGCCTCTTTGAACATACTCCTGGGAAGACCTTGGTTGCACTAGGTAAAAGCAGTGCCCTCTAGTCTACACTAGAAAGTGAAGTTCATATATGAAGGTGATAACCATTTCAGGGGACCAGAGTTATTCAACACTTTGGCTAACATTGAGAAAGGAGGAGAACGAGAGAAGGAAGCCTTAGTTAGTGGATTTGATATAGAAGACACATGTGCTTTTCTCGTTAAAGCAAGCATCCCAATTTGTCATATGATCAAGAACATGCAATATTTCTCAGGAATGGTACTTGATCAATATCACCAAGGTGTGACAAACTTCCAAAGATAATTGAGAGCACAAGAAAAGGAGGGTCTAGGTACATTCCCCAACATTTCAAAAAGGAAGAAGAACCTAAGTAGGATGAGTGCTGTAAAATATTGAGAATGACTAAAAAAATAGTCGTAACTTGTTACCCTACCCTAAATGGGTACTTTGTAAGGGAATATGAAGATTTCCCATTTTTGCAGAAATACCGAGCCTTGGTTTGATGGAATCGCTACCAAGATGCAACTCGGATTCAAGGTCTTGTTCCAGGATGAATTAGAACAACTTCAAATCACAATGAGGAACAGTGAAAGCCATATCACTAGTATATCTCAAATACTAATGATCGAAGATGAAGACTACCCTCTCAACCCTACCATTATGATCCGACCTAAAAAGATGACAAGTCCTTCGATTCTTCTAAAAAGAGAGTGGGAGAAAAAGGTGAAGCTAGTATGTGCTTATGTTTACCCAAGGATATGAAAAGCCACATTTGCTTATTCCTCCAGGAAATGTGTGCAAAGGAATTACACGAACTCAAACCTAGAACCTTCCGTGGGAAAAGACCTATGCCCGAGAAAGGAGATTGAGGAGAATGACGGTTTGCAAACATTGTGCAAGAACCAATTGCAATGGAAAGACTCAACCTGATGGAAAAAGATGTGATCAGGAGATCAGGATGGTTTCAAATAACTAGGGAAGATTGAATTCATCGCTAATGGTCTGAGCAGCCCAAGCAAGATTTGCCCCTAAATTTTTTTTGGCTTTTGGGAGCACAAGATTGGCCAATTCACCTTTTTGACCAAGCAATCTCAAGGAGGAAATAATGGCACCATGGAAGATGTAGTAGTAGTCACCACAGAAGAAGAAGAAGGTCCACTACTACATTTGTTGATCCACCAAGCCAATGGACCACTCATAAACTGAGTAAGGCATCGGAGACAACTTCAAGTTTACTCATGTTCTAAAGTCAACCGGTCTCAATACCAATGATGAAAGCATTGAGACTGTCATTAAGTCTATTATTGAGTCCCTAATGTTATTGATTGTGTTTGTGCCTTTCCTTTCAATGAAAATTCAGAGTTCATGTATAATAAGTCTGTTACTCCTTTGAACATCAATAAAATCTCTGATTCTGAGTATGATTTTCCTTTATTTTATGATGATGATCTTAATAAGAATATCATAACATAATAACAATGCAAAATAAAAAGAGCTCAACCCATCTGTGAGGATACCTGGGTCATTAATTTAGGAATAGACCAATGCCCTCGAGAGGTACAAATTAGTGCTACTCTAGATGACGAAGAAGCAGTGCAAGTGGTAAGTCTCCGTAAGGAATTCATGGAAGTCTTCTGTAACACCCTGAAATTTGAAGCAGCTAAGCTCAAGGTTATGGCCCAGCTCACAGCAAGAGGTGAATTGCCTTGTTGTAGATCTGTGGTGTACAGAAGCAAGGAAGAGAATTAGGCTAACCCACAGACCTAAGGGAAGAGTGCAAATGGTCAGAAGGGAGGTGGGACCAATCCTAATTTGGCTAGACCTACAAGCCCAAGAAGTAGGACAATTATTGGATCACAGAAGAGAGATCTAACAAGTCCTACGGTGGCAAAATGGCTGCGTGTTAGAATGTAGAAATTGGGTTTTGCTGTTGTGGGCTCCACTCATTTGTAGTATAATTCTGCTCACCCCTACCATGTATACAGGCATGTTTGAGGGTTCTAAGGCACTAATTTTCATAAAGAACAATGGAGCCTGTGTTTAGCTATTTAATTTTAAAATGTATAAATTAATAGGTTATTTTTAGGGTTAATAACCAAACAGACCCTAAGGTATGTTTTGGCTTAATAAATAGAGTTTGGGGGGTGTCAATATTCAACCTCAAAGAAGGGGAAGTGTGCTGCCAGTATTGCTGCTACTATTTCTCTACCTCTACTGTTGCTATTGCTTCTCCCTACATGGTGCCAGGAGAGGTAGAAGGCTGCCAGGGGTGCTGCCACAACTGGGAGAAGGTTTGGAGCTAGATAGTTGCACCAAGGTTCTCCTCACTGCAACTTCAAACCCTAGAAACTCCAAAGAGGTACTTACCCTAACTAACCCCAGTGAATCTTTCCAGGGAAGAATTTGGTTAGGGGTAGGGTTAGCAATTAATTGAAATTGGTAGTGGGAATTTGACTATGGGGACTTAATTTAGCCTCCCACAACAAAAGCCCCAATTTTTGTCCAAAAAACCCTAGGTCATAGGGCTTTTTCCAATTGGGTAGAAAATAATCAAATTGGAAGTGGGGTTGACCTCCACATAACCTCAACACTGCCCAGAAAGGGGTAGAAACTATAGTTGGTACACCCAGGGTGAAAATTGGGTGAGTTAGAACCCAATTGACCTAGTGATTTGCCCTGAAAACCCAAATTGGACATGGGTAGAAATCCCACAAATTATACTTCATCCAGTTAGATCGTAGAGAGGAAGAGTTGACTGAGACAGGCTTTGGTTTCCTTAGTTGGGCTGGAATTCCAGCTGGTTTCCAAGAAAACATCACAAGGTACAATTCACTTACATTAGGGTTCAGGTGAGATTAACTATAATTGGCTAATTTAAACCCCTACCTATGTCTAACTAGTCTGTGAGACTTTGTGGGACAGAAGTGGAAGCCCATGATTAGAGGAAGTTGACCCTATTACATCCGTGCCCTAACCCGGTCTAATTTGAACTTTTGTGATAGATCTTGGACCAGAGATAAAGAGTACCAATTGACTTTGGCTCGCAGTAGCTCATTACAAAAAGGGAAGGGATGACCCCACTTACTCGTGCATTTCGTGCCAATCCAATTGGAGGGGATTCAGATCTTCTGACCCAGTACTAAGTAACCCGACAACTCCCTACCCAAGTCCTAACACCTACCAAAATTTTCGAAGGACCATACACACAATCTAGGGCACATCCATGGAATGGCCAAGCGGGGATAGTAGGTTGTCAAGGCACAACACTACCTTGACCACCGAAAACAAGCCCATCGAAAAGAGCCTGGGCTGGATCCGATGGCATATTTTTGGTGGCCTTTTGGACTGTTGATTAGGTTCCGATGCACATGGGTCCCACCACCCGCATTATGAATAGCCTTGGATGACCCCACATACTCTCCCACACTTTCCTCCTGACTTATACTCCATATAAGTTTAAGGAGGTAGGCCCACATGTCCCGAATTGCAGAATAACCTACTTGGACTAGACAAGGACCAACAAAATAGACCCTAAGGATATGACTTACTATAAATAGGAGAGGTGAGTTCATTTCTCACCTCTCACTTGTCCAAAAATGTGGAAGGGAGAGGAGAGAAGAGAGAAAGGAAGAGAAGGAAGGAGAAGAAGAAGGAAGAGAAGGGAGGAGCCCACCTTGACTCCCTGCTTCGCATCCCGTTGGTGGAATCTTGCTGGAGGTAGGTGCTACATTCTCTACTACACTCTTTTCCTTCATTTTGACCTAGTAAAGTTGAGCAAGGAAGTGAACCATGATCCCAGCACCTCCTGGAGTTGGGTGAGTGTCATTTCACTCCTCCGGTGTGGTTACCGAGCTCAGGCAACACTTGTGACTAAATACCTAGTTAGGTTTTCCACTGTTCGATTATCATATCTCCCAAACGGCTCAGTTGAGTTAGGATTTCTTTTAGTTTAAAATGAAGGTGGGAAGACCCTCTACAAATTCCATGGAACAAACCCTGATGATCGGGCCTAAGCCAGAAAGCCCCAAATCTGAGGGGTTCATTTCTGGGAATCCATCGAAAACAACTTGGGCTATTTCCGATGAAGTCTAAACCTTTAGGAGCCCTCTGTTTGGTCCACTGGAAACATGATTGATATTTTCAGTGGCATATTTCTAGTGACTCCCTAGTGTTGTCCAAAATTGACAGTGTTTGTACCTTTAGAGGTAAGCCCTATGGGTCCCCTCTGGTGTTTTCGACACCCATTAATGTTCGATTACCTTTATACCTAGGATATAGATGCGCATATACAACGAGATCAAAAGTGAGTTGAACACCCAGTGACATACTCGGAACCCCTTTCTCCAAGTACAACCGAGGTGAGGGATAGTTGACCTTATTTTGTGGAATGTTTATTATGTAGAGATTGCTCACATGTATTAGGAATTTAATTGATTATTATAATGTTAACATGATTATGTTGATAATTGTGAACATGCTATTCATACTATTCTATTATGTTATAAAATGTGGATATTGGATGTGAAATGTTGAGATGTGTGATAGGATCCGATGTGGCCAAGATGGTTCCAATTCCATGATCGCCGTGTCAATGTTGCATTTATGCATTGATTATGTGCATTAGATTAGATATAGTCGCAAAATACACTTTGTGGCTGATGGTCATTCTGGTATCGTGCACTCCAAGACTATACTTGGAAATGGGTACGCTTTGTGGCTGATGGTAGTTCTGGTATTGCATAGCCCATACTCAACTATTGGTATGCTAGATAGGTATATAGTCATGGTTTACACTTTGTGGGCGATGGTGATTTTGGTATTGTGTATCTCGAGACTATACTTAGAAATGGACATGCTTTGTGGCTGATGGTGAGTTTTGGTATCACGTAGTCCATAGTAATTGTATCATTATGCAAGGCATGTAGGATATTTGTGGTTAGGTGGCATTCCCCATGCTACGTCCCATTGCCAACAAGGGGTAAGGTGTTGGACAACCCAATAGTGGTATGTTTGATGAACCTTTTTGAAATGCCACACCCGTGGTATGATGTGATTATTGTTGAAGGTAAAAAATAGTTTGGCGTGGCCGATGGAGATTTCGGTGCTATGACTGTCAGGAGGGGGTTATCAAGGGTTTATTGGGTGACTGATGGTTGCATTCTGGGATTGGCAGGCTCCTAATCACGACTGGGCTTTATATCACTGGGTGACGAATATGCATGTTTCAGAACCAGGGATACAACCTATTTGTATCGTAGTAGCATTTACCAGGCTCATTTGTATGTTAGGTGGATTAATAATCAAATGGATTGCATCATTCACATCATGGACTATGTGTTTCTTTTTGTACCCATGGCATCATGATTTATTATATGTATGTGATTGATTGTGTTTGATTGTGCATGAACCCCACCCCTTACTGAACTAGTTTGAGCTCACCCCTCTTGGATATTGCTTTTTTGATGATGATGCAGGTATGGTGGTGCCATTGGGTTGCAACTCGACTCTCTCAAGGCCCAAGTACGGAGCGGGAGACTAGTGGATGCCAAATGCCGAGGAGCATGATCTGGACTATGCTTGTGACACTTGTGCATATATGGCACCTTGAGATGCTTGGTGCCTTCTGTTGGTTATTTTGATACCGAACTAACTATTTGTATTCTTTTTGGGCTTATTATTTATAAGTCTTGGATAATTGTAAACAAATAACTTGGTTATGGATATATAATATTATTAGACATTCCCCATTTTAATTTATGATCTACATGTTACACTCTGATTCCGTCGCAATTGGTCTGGTGCTCCGGTGTTGTATGGTTGTGAATGTTAAGGTACTACTATCAGAGATCCTAGTAGAGTTGTAAGATGGGTAAGGTCTAACTCACACCTTTGGTATCCCATAATGGGGATTGGGGTGTGACAGCTTGGTATCGGAGCAAGATGCTCTGCCTTAACTCACAACCTACCCGAACCTTGATTTCTTGAGGATTAGGATTCAAATAAAAACTTCAAGACAATTAATACTATAAATTGTACAAATTGGGAGAAAAGTTTAGCTATTAAAGCCGTTTCATTATATAAAGAACTTGATTACATAAGCTTATGCCCAAATTTTCAAATAAATAACTGAAAGCACGAAAATCCTAACCTAGTCTAAATTTCTTGGAATTCAAATTGACATAAACAAAGAACAGGAAATAAGGTGCATAACTAAACCTAACACACTTCAATTGGAAACATAAAATCTGGATGTACCGGAAAGCATAAAACAGGGAAATCCTAAGACTACTATAGCACACATGTGCCACTACTCCTGCTAGTCAGTTTGATGCTGCTCTTAGTCCTGATCCTGGCCCTGGTTCTGACTCTGACCCTATGCCCAGGGTTTAAAGTATCAGCCGTATCATACCGTATCAACTGATACATATCCATATCGGCCCTTATCGATACGATACAGACAGATATGATACATAAAATTTTTAAAACCCTTTTGTATCAATATGTATCTTACGAAACATATCGATACACCACCAATACATACCGATACACACCGATACGTACCGGTACTCTATGAAAAATTCAAAATCAAAGTGAAATGTATGTTTCAGTATGTATACACCGATACATATCAATATGGTCATAAATGGCTAAGATGGGTAATTTTTCAGAAAAACATAATTTTTTGAGGTGTTTTTGTTCCAAAGTTGCAGCCAACCATTTTTCTCTAACTAAAGTGGTAATCGAGGTTGGGAACAAGAATTTTACATTTATGAGACAACTACAAACTTTGGATTCTTAGTGCGATACTCTCAATTTACTATTTATGCATAATACATGTTATATATGGCTTTTTTAAACTATTTTTTTATGCAAAAGTGTATAAAAAAGTGTTTTCTATTCCATTTATGTGCGTATATTTAGTGTATTTTAGTGTATCTTTGATAGATATGATACCCTCTGATATGTTTCTTAATTTTGGCCGACTGATTTGGTCATCGATACTGATACTTTAATCCTTGCCTGTGTCCCAACTTCCGGCACAGGAATCTTAAGGTACTAGACCATTCCCCTCATCTGTCTCTCTATGGATGCTACATAGGTGTCTAGGAGGCAGTAGGTGCGATCCACACTCTCCAATAGTTATCCCTTCTCCTCAGGATGTTGTTGGTGATGTCCAGATGGGCCATCATGTCATTCAACCCATACCCTTTAGAGCCCCTAGAAGAAGAAGCAACAGTAGTCCCCATAATCTATGGGGGAGGTGGTGGAAAAACTCTAGGAGGAGGTACTTGTGGAGGAGCCAAAGGGTCGGTGTTACACCCGTGCCCTAATCCGGTCTAATTTGAAACTGTTGTGATAGGGCTCGGGTCAGAGATCGAAAGTACAATCTGGTTTTGGCTTGCGGCTGCACAATACCGAATGGGTAAGGATGACCCCATATGTTCATGCATTGTATGCCTATCTAACTGGATGGGATTCATACCTTCCGATCCCAAACAGTAAGTGACCCGACTCCCCACACTTGATTTTTGGCACGCATCATATTACCGAAAGGCCTCGAGCATGTCCGAGGGCAGCCACCCATGCGAGGCCAACCATGGGACAGGAAGCTATCAAGATAGCAAGTTGTCTTGGCCATCGGAAACAAGCCACCAAAAGTAGCCTGGGTATGAATCCAGTGTCTATTTTCGGTGGGTCCACAGGCTGCTGTCGAGGATCCAATGCCCGTGGGTCCTATCACTCGCATCGTAAATGGTTTTGGATGATCCCAAATTATTCTCCACACCTTCCTCTTGATGTGAACACCTTATGGACCTAAATGCGTGGACCCTCATGCCCCAAAACTCATTTTAACCCGATTGGCTCAAAAGGGGTCCAAATCAAATGGACCCTAAGGCCTAACTTAAGTTATAAGTTGGGAAATGAGGCTTCATTTCCTCATTTCCATTATGCCCAACATAGTAGAGGAGAGAAAGAGGATAGGAAGGAAGAAGAAGAGGAAGAAGGAGAAGGTTGGAGGCCTACCTTGGTGCCGACTGCCGTCTTATTGCCAGAATCGTTGTCGGAGGTAAGTGCAACCTCCCATACCACTCTCTCTCTTCATTTTAACCTAGGCAAAGTTAGGTATGGATAGAATCTTGGTGTACATACCATGTTAAGGTTGTAGGATGGGTGTTCTACCCTCCCCGTGTTGTTGTTGAGTTCGAACCATGCTCGGTGAGCTCTGGTAACATGTAATGCCAAAAGACCAACTAGGGTTTCGATCATTCGATTAACGTATCTCCCAAATGGCTTAGTGGAATTGGGATTTTCTTGTTAGAATGATGCTAGGAACATTCCCTACAAACTCCATGGAACAAATTCTGGCAATCGGGCCCGAGTCGAAAAGCTCCAAATTTTTAGATTGCCCTGTACCTCCATCGAAAACAGCCCACAGGATCCACTGGGCCTATTTTTGGTGGCATATTTTTAGTGGACATGGAGCCTTATGTGCTCTTTGTCACCTCCATCAAAAATAGGTTTGGTATTTCTGGTGGAAATGCCCTATTTCCAGTGGTTGTTTCCTGTAACATTAATTGGGAGACAGTGTCTGTACATTTTGGGAGTGACTTGTGTAGGTCCCTTCCAATGTTCCTGACACATACTGATGTACGATTCCCTTTGTGCCTAAGACAGTGACGTGCACGTGACCTGAAGTTGGAATTGATTTGATTGTTCGGTGGCCTTACTTGAACCCTAAACCAAACAAAGATCAACAAGGTGTGGGATGGACTGTGTTTATTTTTGAAATATTTATTAATTATTTATTTGCTCACTTGCTTAGAATTATATGTTTAATTAAAATTTTCATTTTACAATCATGATATAAATTGTATGGAAATGTATGATGGGATCTGGTGTGACCGAGGTGGTACCGGTGCCGTGATTGCCTTATGCATGTTGTATTTATGCTTTAATTATGTGCATTAGAGTTAGTTGTAGTCGTGGGTCACACTTGGTGGTCAAGGTCTTACTGGTATCATGTACCCCAGGACTACATTTGGAAATGGATACGCTTCGTGGCCGAGGTCTTGCCGGTGTTGCATAGTCCATACTCAACTGCTATTTGCATGCTAGATTAGGTAAACGGTCTTGGGTATACTTTGTGGTTAAGGTCTCTCTAGTATCGTGTACCCGGGACTGTATTTGGAGATGGATTACACTTTGTGGCCGAGATCTCTCCAGTATCGTGTAATCCATACTAACTGTATCATTATGAAGGCATGTAGTATATATATGGTTAGGTATCACTCCCTATGCTACGTACCCTTGCCAACAGGGGTTGAGGTGTTGGATAACCCATTGTGGTATGTTTGATGAGCCTTTCTGAAGTGCCACTCCCAAGTACGATGTGATTGTTGCTGGAGGTGGGAATTTGTTTGATGTGGCCGATGTGTTACTAGTGCCGTGACTACCAGGAGGGGGTTATCAGGGGTTTACTGGGTGACCTATGGATGCATACAGGGACCAGTATGCTTCTAATCATGGCTAGGGTTTGTATCGCTACATAATCGATGTCGTTTTCGAGATGAGAGATACAGCCTAATGCGCTATAGTAGCATTCACTAAACTTAGTTTGTATTATTAGGTGGATAATAAACAAATGAACTGCATCACGAGCATCATGGACTATGTGTTTAATTTTCATAATCATGCATCATAAATTATTATTGCTATCATCTTGCTTGAATGTGTTTGACCCCACCCCTCACTGAGCGAGTTGGAAAGCTCACCCCATGTATACACCCCTTTTTAGATGATGATGCAGGTACCGTGATGCCAATGGCGGGTGACCCAGTATCTTTTGGGTCAGAGTATGGTGTGAGCGAGTGGTGGATGCCAGAAGTGGAGGAGTATGATCAGGACTGTGCTTGCGATCATTGTGCTTACGCCGCACCGTGAGATTGTACATCATATTTTGATACTTTTGGATATAGTTGTGGATTGTATATTTTCTTGAGATTATATTATATGTCATGGCTAAATGTAACTAAATAACTCTGTTATTGCTATTATATTATAATTAGATGTTTCTCCATTTTATTTATAATTCTGCTACTATAATCTAATTCCGCTGCTTATGTTGGTTTGTGTTGTGAGATTGTGAAAATGTTAAAGTACTTCTATCAGAGATCTTGATAGGTTTGTGAGACAGGTATGTGTCTTACTCACACCACCGGTATTCCTAATGGTAAGTTGGATCTACTGGGAGTGGGTGTGATAGCTATGGTATCAGAGCGCGATGCTCTGCCTTAACTCACAATCTCAGAGGAACCATGCTTTTGGGGAAAGTATGATTAAATAAAAATCTCAAGATAAAAATAATAGAAATTGTACAATTAGGAGACAAGCATAGGTGTTAAAGCCGTTTCATTATAATAAAGAACTTGAATACACAGCTTACACTTTTTATAAAAATTAAAGTACTAAAAGCAGGAAATCCTAACTAGCCTAAGTCTAGAAAATTAAACAACTGAAGCAAATGACATAATGTAAAAGTTCAACTAAACCTAAAAACATCAAACTTAAATAAAGACATAAAAAGGGAAATCTTAAAAGCTACATTGGCAAACATGCCACTACTCTTGTTGCCGCTGCTGCTGGTACTGTCCTTGGCCCTGAGCCTGGTTCAGACCATGCGTTCCTGGTGGAGGCACCAGAATGCCGAGGTGGAAGACTATCGCTTGCATCTGTGCCTCTAGGGAGGCCACTCTATTGTCCATAAGACAATAGGTCCTGTCCATGCTCCTCATCAGTGACATAGTGGTATCCAGAGGGGCCATAACATCATTGAGACTGTAAGGCCTCGCACCCTTAGTGCTCTAAGATGTAGAAGCCGCTATAGAACCCATAGCCTGGGTATCAGGTGGTGAAACCCTACCAGCCCTAGCAGCTTCTTCTCCTACACCACCAACATCACTGGCACCACCACCCTCTACCTTCATAGGCTGCTGACCCTCTCCTGAATAAGTGTCACCTCTCGTAGATCTATGGTCATCTTCCTTAGAGAATCTTGGTTGAAGTCTATGACCTCTTCACCCAAGCATGCCTCACCCTCCAAGTCCACCCCAAAGTGATGGAAGATGTCAATTAATATCCTCCCATAGCATAAGTTCCCTACTTGGTGATCCTACCCTTCAGACCGATTTACCATGGTCTACATTAGGAGGTAAGGCAGACGTATCTACACCCCCAGGTACACGTAGTATGTCACATAGGCTTGCAGGGTTGATACCTCATTATAATACCCACAAGTTGGGAGGACATTCAGCTGAATTACACGGCAGACAATCTTTGGAGTAGCAAAATAGTTGACTGAACGGTTCCATCCCTTGGCTTCCTTAGATAGCATTCAGCATGTCATTGATCTCCTGGAAGGTATCGGGACTCTGAAATTCATATACCGGAGTTTGAGGTGGGTAGTACACTAGGTCACCGACATTGCTAACCATCAGAATATTGGCCAACTGCCCCATGTCAAAGGAGATCTCCACCCCGTTCACATAGGAGGTGATCCGCATCTCTTCGGTACCCCGGTTCACGTATTCCATGTTGGAGTAGAATAGCCTGACCAGGGAGGGGTAGTAGTATCTATTGTGTTTCAGGATGTTGTACCACACAATCTCCTCAAACTGTTGACAAAAACAGAACACACGAAAGTCATTGGTCCTCACGTAGACTCCTGGGTTTACATTATGGTGCTCAAAGAATTCCCAACGGTCTCGCTCAACCACAGAGCAGAACAAAATGGGGTTGCACTGCTCAGCGACATCTTGCTCTTGTATAAGAGCACATCGAGTATGTACATAGCATCCAGACATCATTGCAAGATGATTCCTAAGGATTTGAAATGGGAAACCTAGTTAAATGGCTGTATGCAAAACTCACAGAGAAGAAAATCACAAAACTAGGTTACAAAGAGAGAAAACATACCTTGGATGCCAATGCAGCACCGATCAATCGTGAAATAGTGCGAGGAAAGTAGGGAATGGGTAGCAAAAGACTCCTTGGCCATTTCCACACCTTTCTCACAAGAGTAAATAGGGTTTTGTATGAATAAGCTAAGACCCGAGCCTATTTATAACCGGTTTAGTGCCATCAGAAACCGCCCACCGAAAACACTGGGCATGCTTCCTGTGCCTGTTTTCAATTAAGGGAAAAGTCAGATTTTAGCCTCTGTTTTGTCGCCCAAAAATACCACTGATATTTCCAGTGGGTTAAACCATATTTTTGGTGGTTTGACTCCCTGTTTCCGGTGGACTCATTTGAAAAATAAATCATGTTATTTTTCAAACCTAAGTTGTTATTTGGTTCCTTTGATGATGTGCCTCTTTGGGATGTTTGGGTGATCGGTCCTAGCATGTGCGAACCCCACTATGCATACATGTGTTCCAATTATATACAACCTTCTTTATGCATGTGCACTAATCGGATTCCTTTATAGGAATCTTGTCATGCCAGAATACTCGAGCCCGATCCCAATCACGCCCGTCGCCTCCCACTTCCCCTACACAGAATCTGGGTAGACCTGGCAATACACCTCTGGCTCTTCCTATACTTATGGGCCAGGATGTGGCATCCATCATAAATAACATGATGCAAGAAGTGGAAGAAAGGCAAAACCAGTTTATGGTCGAGATTGGTAATAGAATCCAAGTGGCAATGAAAGCCCATAATGCACCGCTCGCACCTCTTACTCCACCGGAACCCATTCTAATACCCATTAGATTGGCTACCCTTCAAACATCGATGGGGCACAAGTGCATGGGCATGTGCAAGACCCGATGCCGGAACAAGCTCAAGCCCATGTAGAGGGCTGGACAGACTTGACAAAAATGATGGAGAAGTTTCAACGGCTTAGGCCCCTATGTTTCTCCAAGGTGGGGTAAGACCCATTGTATCCATCAAGATGGATTGGTAGAATGGAAAAGGTTTTTAGACTGATGGATTGCACCGATGAGCAAAAAAATTTGTGTGCAGGCTATCAGTTACAGAATGAAGCAGATGATTGGCGGAGTGCCACCGAGCCTATTCTGAGGGCTGGTAACCCGAACCCTACTTGGGTAGACTTCAAAGGGACCTTCTTTGAGAACTATTTTCTAGAAAGTTTCTGGGATAGGAGGGAGAGTGAGTTCTCTCAATTGGTTCAAGGTTCCCAGCCTGTACTTGAGTATTAGTAGCGCTTCGAGGAGCTATTCCATTTTTCTCCTGAGCATCTTAGAGGTGATAAAGCCAAGGCGAAGAAGTTTGAGAAAGGGTTGAGGCTAGGTATTGGGTCAACCATTATGGGGTTGAAACTGTAAAACTATGCTGAGGTGGTCCAAGTGGCCAAGTCTATTGAAGACCGACATAGGGATAACTACATGGCTAAGCAAGGAATGGGAAAGTGGCCAATGGGATCTACTGATTCTAGGGGAGGCAGTAAACCTTTCCGAGTGCCTTATGTTAATCCAACTCCAGTGCAATTTAGGGGGCTTGAAGCTAGTCAAACTTCGCAGCCCTCCCGATCTAGTGCTGTATCTCAGTCTTTGGGATCGATCCCTAGATGCTTTCGTTGTGATCAGCCAGGCCAAATGGCGAGGACATGCCCCCACCAAAGGCTAGGTGATGTACCCTACACTATGCCACCTAGGCCCCAGCAGACATATTCAACCCTTAGGCCAGCACAGCCTCTACAGGGCCAGAGACCACAGGGCAAAGTGTTTGCTATGACTGCAGAAGATCTTGAGGTTGCACCTGGTGTAGTGACAGGCACATTATTGATATCATTATTGCCTGCATATGTGTTATTTGACTCAGGAGCCTTGTATTCGTTGGTGTCACTGGCATTTACGAAGAAGATGAGAATTCCACCTAAGGGATTGATTCAATGTTTGGCTGTGACCACCCCTACAGGAAGTGTGGTGGGTTTGAACTATGTTTATGAGCCTTGCCCGGTGATCATAGGGGATCATGAATTGAATGCTCACTTGATCGAGTTAGATATGACCGACTTCAGCATGATTTTACTGGTTGTTCGCATACAGAGCTAGTGTGCTATGTGCAGAGAAGGTTATCATTTTTATACCACTTGATGATGATGAGTTTGTGTTCCAAGGGGATAAGCCCAAGAAACCCAATAAAGTTATTATATCCGCACTCCAGATGAAGAAGCTACTAGATAAGGGATGTCAATGCTACTTAGCATCTGTGGTGGATACTGAGGTAGAGATTAGGCCATTGACCGAGCTAAATGTGGTGAGGGAATTTCTTGATGTATTCCCGGATGACTTGACAAGTTTACCCCTGGATCGAGAGACAGAATTTACTATAGACCTACTCCCTGGCTCGACACCAGTGTCAAAGGCTCCTTACCACATGGCCCCCATAGAGTTGAAGGAATTACTGGTGCAACTTTAAGACCTTCTGAAGAAGGGATTCACTAGACCTAGTGTGTCTCCATGGGGAGCACCATTATTGTTCATTAAGAAGAAATACGGACATATGAGATTGTGTATCGATTACCGGGAGCTTAATAAGCTAACCATTAAGAACTGGTATCCTTTGCCAAGGATGGATGATTTATTTGATTAGTTGTAGGGTGCCAATATGTTCTCCAAGGTTAACCTTATATCAGGGTACCACTAGCTCAGGATCAAGGATAGTGATGTCAGTAAGATAGCCCTTCAGATCAAGGTATGGACATTATGAATTCTTGGTAATGTCATTTGGGTTGACTAATGCACCGGCTGCATTTATGGATTTGATGAACTGGGTATTCCAGGATGTCTTAGATAAGTTTGTGATAGTATTCATTGATGACATTTTGGTCTACTCTAAGAGTGTAGAGGAACATGCTATTCAACTAAGGCTAGTACTACAACGGCTGAGAGAGAAGCAACTCTATGCCAAATTCAGCAAGTGCGAGTTTTGACTGTCACAAGTGGTATTCCTAGGCCACATTGTTTCAACCAAGGGTATAGAGGTTGACCAGGTAAGGTGAAGGTAGTTCTAGAATGGGAGACTTCCAAGAGCGTAGCAGTCATACATAGTTTTTTGGGATTGGCCGGATACTACAGGTGGTTTGTTGAGAACTTCTCTCGCATTGCTACTCCGATGACCCGACTCATACGAAAGGGTGTAAAATTTGATTGGTCCGATGCTTGTGAGAAGAGCTTCAAGGAACTAAGGCAAAGGTTGGTATTGGCTCCAGTTTTGACTATTCTGACCGGTACAGGTGGTATGGTTGTGAATAGTGATGCCTCCAAGCTGGGATTAGGTTGTGTATTGATGTCGCATGGGAAAGTCATTGCTTATGCATCCCGTTAATTGAAGGATTATGAGAAGAGCTACCCCACCCATGATTTGGAGTAGGCAGCCGTGATTTTTGCACTAAAAATCTGGAGACACTACCTGTATAGTGAGAAGAGTGAGATCTTCAGTGACTATAAAAGCCTCAAGTACTTCTTCACCCAGAAAGAGCTCAACATGAGATCAAGGCATTGGTTAGAGCTGATGAAGGATTATGATTGTACTATCCACTATCACCCAGGAAAGGCCAATGTGGTAGCTGATGCACTTAGTTAAAAATACCAGTCACTGACTCTTACATCATTGACCACCAATGAGTATCTCCTGGAGGAGGCCAGGAAACTAGACTTGGAGCTATTAGTAGAGGGTGTCACCTTGTCACTATCGGCATTGGTGGTACAACCTAGTCTGGTGGATAGGATCATTGCAGCTCAGGTTACTGATGCAAAGTTGTATAAGCTAATAGAGGAATACCAGGGAGGAACCCAAAAGGACCCAGATTTCTCAGTGACTAAAAGCAGGATTCTCAAGTTCAAATGGAGGTTATGCGTGCCTGGTGATAGTGATTTGAGAGAAATAGTTTTGAGAGAGGCACATAGCTCTCTATACTCCATTCACCTCAGTGGCACTAAAATGTATAAGGACCTCAAAGGCTTCTACTAGTGGAGAAGAATGAAGAATGATGTGGCCACGTATGTGTCCAAATGCTTCACATGCCAGTAAGTCAAGGCTGAGTGATAGAGGCCTCATAGGTTATTACAATCCCTACCTATTCTGGAGTGAAAGTGGGAGAATATTACTATAGACTTCGTCACAGGCCTACCTTGTACACAGAAGGGTATGGGTGCCATTTCAGTAGTTGTGGACCACTTGACTATGGCAGCTCACTTTATCCCAATTAAGATCAGATTTTTTATGGACAAGTTGGCCAAGTTGTATATCGATAACATCATCAGGTTGCATTTTAATCCAGTTAGTATCATCTCTGATCGAGATCCTAGGTTCTTTTCCAAGTTTTGGACATGTGTACAGAAGGCTATGGGCACATAGTTGACTTTCAGCACTGCCTTTCACCCTCAGACCGATGGTCAGTTAGAGAGGACTATTCAGACATTGGAGGACTTATTTCGAGCATGTGCCTT
The DNA here is from genome assembly GCF_013358625.1 of Macadamia integrifolia. NCBI lineage: Eukaryota > Viridiplantae > Streptophyta > Magnoliopsida > Proteales > Proteaceae > Macadamia > Macadamia integrifolia. The sequence goes on along the minus strand of NW_024870543.1, from coordinate 229,829 downwards.
GGATATGAGTTATAGTTGGGATAAGCACATTTTCCTTATTGAGTTCTCTTATAACAATAGTTATCAGGCCACCATCGGGATGTCCCCATTCTAAGCACAGTATGGCAGGAAATTTCAAACCCCACTCTGTTGGGATGAGGTTGGTGAGTGGCATATTTTGGGTCCGGACTTGATACAGGCTACTAGTGAGAAAGTGAATGTGATTTGAGAAAGGGTCAAGGTAGCTCAGTCCAGACAGAAAAGCTATGCTGATGTTAGGAGGAAACATCTGGAGTTTGACGTTAGGGACAAGGCCTTCTTACGGATCTCCCTAGTTAAAGGGGTGATGCCGTTTGGCAAGAAAGAAAAGCTTAGTCCAAGGTATATGGGACCATATGATGTACTGGAGAGGATTGGACTGGTAGCTTACAGGATAGCTTTGCTGCCAGAGTTGAAAGGTACACATAATGTCTTCCATGTGTTTATGTTGAGAAAGTATATTCCTGACCTGACTCACGTCTTGACTTACAAACCTTGTGAGTTGGATGAGGACTTTGCCTATGTGGAGTATCCGAATAAGATTGTTGATTGGAAAGACCATGTTCTTCGCAACCGCACCGTTTCCTATGCCAAGGTGAAATTGATGAACCACCCTGAACAAGAAGCATCCTGGGAGTGGGAAGATGAAATGATGAAGCAGTATCCTAGATTATTTGATTTGCCAGGTATGTTCAATTTTGAGGATGAAATTCTTGTAAGGTGGGGGGGATGTTACACCCGTGCCCTAATCCGGTCTAATTTGAAACTGTTGTGACAAGCCTCGGATCGAAAATCAAAAGTACGACTGGGTTTTGGCTCATGGCTGTGGTTTTGGCTCATGGTTGTGCATTGCCAAAAGGGTAAGGATGACTCCACATGTTCGTGCATTATATGCCTATCTAACTGGAGGGGATCATACCTTTCGATCCCAGACGGTAAGTGACCTGACTCCCCACACTTATTTTTGGCACAAATCATAATTGTCGAAAGGCCTTGAGCATGTCTGAGGGTAGACACCCGTGTGAGGTCAACCATGGGACAACAAGTTGTCTTGGCCACTGGAAACAAGCCATCGGAAGCAGCCTAGGCATGAATCTGGTGCCTATTTTCGGTGGGTCCATAGGCTGCTGTCAAGGTTTCGATGCCCGTGGGTCCTGCCACTCACATCATAAATGGTTTCGTATTATCCCAAATCATCCTCCACACCTTCCTCTTGATGTGAACACCTTATGGACCTAAATTCGTGGGCCCTCATGCCTTGAAATTCATTTTAACCTGATTACTTCAAAAGGGGTCCAAACCAAACAGACCCTAAGGCCCAACTTAAGTTATAAGTTAGGAAATGAGGATTCATTTCCTCATTTCCCTTGTGACAAATGTAGGAGAGGAGAGAAAGAGGAGAGGAAGGAAGAAGAAGAGGGAGAAGGAGAAGGTTGGAGGCCTACCTTGGTGTCGGCTGCCGCCTTGTTGCCGGAATCGTTGTCGGAGGTAAGTACAACCTCCCATGCCACTCTCTCTCTTCATATTGGCCTATACAAAGCTAGGTATAGATAGAATATTACTGTACACACCATGTTAAGGTTGTAGGATGGGTTTTCTACCCTCTCGGTGTTGTTGTCGAGCTCGAACCAAGCTCAGTGAGCTCCGGTAACATGTAATGCCAAAAGACCAACTAGGGTTTTGATCATTTGATCGACGTATCTCCCAAATGGCTCAGTGGAATTGGGATTTTCTTGGCTTAGAATGATACTAGGAACATCCCCTACAAACTCCATGGAACAAATTCTGGCAATCGGGCCCGAGCCAGAAAGCCCCAAATTGTTGGACTGCCCTGTATCTCCATCGGAAACAGCCCACCGGATCCACTAGGCTTGTTTCCGATGGCATATTTCTGGTGTACATGAAGCCTTATGTGCTCTCTGTCACCTCCACCAGAAACAGGTCTGACATTTCTTGTGGAAATGCCCTGTTTTCGGTGGTTGTTTCCGGTGACATTACTGTCATTGGGAGACAGTGTCAGTACATTTTGGGGGTGACTTGTGTAGGTCCCTCCAAATGTTCCTGACGCGTACTGATGCACGATTCCCTTTGTGTCTAGGATAGTGACATGCACATGCCCCGAAGTCAGAATTGATTTGATTGATTGGTGGCCTTACTTGAACCCTAAACCAAACAAAGATCAACAAGGTGAGGGATGGACTGTGTTTATTTTTGAAATGTTTATTAATTATTTAACTACTCACATGCTTAGAATTATATGTTTAATTGAAATTTTTATTTTACGATCATGATATGAATTGTATGGAAATGTATGACGGGATCCAATGTAGCCGAGGTGGTACCGGTACCGTGATCTCCATGTGTTTGGATGGGTGTGTGTGTGTGTGTGTGTGAGACGAAATCTAACGTGGCTGAGGTGGTATCGATGCCATGATTATCATATGCATGTCGTATTCATGCATTGATTATGTGCATTAGAGTTAGTTGTAGTCATGGGTTACACTTTGTGGCCAAGGTCTCGCTAGTATTGTGTACCCCGGGACTACATTTGGAAATGGATATGCTTCGTGGCCGAGGTCTCTCCAGTATCGTGTAATCCATACTAACTGTATCATTATGAAGGCATGTTGTATATATATGGTTAGGTATCACTCTCTATGCTATGCACCCTTGCCAATAGGGGTTGAGGTGTTGGATAACCCATTGTGGTATGTTTGATGAGCCTTTCCGAAGTGCCACTCCCGTGGTATGATGTGATTGTTGTCAGAGGTGTGAACCTGTCCAGCGTGGCCGATGTGTTACCGGTGCTATAACTGCCAGGAGGGGGTTACCAGGGTTTGTTGGGTGATCCATGGATGCATACGAGGACCAATAGGCTTCTAATCATGGCTAGGGTTTGTATCACTGTGTAGTTGATGTCGTTTCTGAGACAAGGGATACAACCTCCATAAATACTTCTAAGAATTTTTTGACTATGTCAGAAAAGATGCTCATCATGCATCGTTAGAACATAGCAGGAGCATTGCAAAGCTCAAAGGCCATATGCCTGTAAGCAAATGTTCCATCATGGGCATGTAAAAGTGGTCTTATGTTGGTCCTCTAAAGCAATTGGGATCTGATTATAGCCAGAATATCCATAAAAAAAATAATAGTATTCATGTCCTGCTAACCTCTCTAACATCTGGTCAATAAATGGCAATGGGAAGTGGTCCCTCTAAGTTTCTACATTAAGTTTATACACACTCTCCACCCTGATTGGACACGGGTTGAAATTAGTTCATTATTGGCATTGGGAACTATAGTCACACCACTACGTGAACTAGGCTTACCCATTGGCTATCAAAAATAAGATAAATTATTCCATGATCCAAGCACTTTAGGATCTCTTTCTTAATGGCTTCCATCATCACTGAGTTAGCTCTTCTTTAGGGTTCCATGGATGGTTTGAAATCCTCTATAAGATGTATATGATGTTGCACAATAGAAGGGCTTATACCCTTGATATCAGCCGTGGTCCAACCTAGGGCTTCCTTATTATCTTTTAACACTTTAAGTAACTTCTTGTCCTAGCTAGAAGTCAAATTTGAAGAAATTATTATAGAAAGAGTCTGATCAGGCCCTAGAAAAGTATACCTCAAATTAGATGGTAACTCCTTAAGATCTAGCTAAGGGGGCTCAACTATGGAAGGCTTGGGAATGGAATTGGAAAGGGATCCTAAGGGCTCCATAGGTGTGTGAAGACTTAGGACTTCAGAAAATAAAGTTTCACTATCATCATCCAACTCATCCATACACTCTTGGATCTCTGAATCAAAATTAGTATCAAAGCTGGTAATTAAATCATCAGAAAAATCCAGAAAATCCTCAAGAATATTGATCTCTTCTTCTATGTGTGGTTGATTGCCTATCCTAAATATGTTAAACTCAACAGTTTGGTTACCAAAAAATAACCCTAGAAAACCATTCCGACAATTGATTAATGCATTACTGGTAGCCAAGAATGGTCTTTCTAGAATTATTGGGATCTCATCCTTGGTTGAGAAGGGCTTGATATCTAACACAATGAAATCAATAGGAAAAATAAATTCCCACACCTTTAGTAAGACATCCTCAACCATCCCTTTAAGAATCTTAACAGACATTTCTACCAATTGAAAAGTAGTTCTAGTGGCTTTCAATTCTCCTAATCCTAGTTTCTTGTACACATGGTAAGGTAAAAGATTTAAATTTGTGCCAAGGTCAAGTAAGGCATACTTAATGTAGGTGTTGCCTATGACACAAGGTATGGTAGGGCTCCCTGGATCCTTATACTTGGCTACTATAGACTGAGTAATTATGGAACTAATGTTACCTGCCAAGAATGCCTTTTTGGGCACACTAGTGATACGTTTGTGAGTACATGAATCTTTCAGTACCTTTGCATAGGTGGAGATTTGGACTATGGCATCCAAAAGAGGGATGTTCATTTCTACCTTGATGAAGACTTCTAAAATTTTATTCATGGAAGCAATCTTCTTTTTGTTTACCAAACAATTAGGAAATGGGACAGGAGGAACATAAGGACTATTAGGGATTTGCTCTTTTTCAGAAGAATCATTTTTGGTTCCCTCAACCAAATCATCTTTAGTTTCAGAAGAATCTTTAGGTTCATCAGACGTACCTAAAACAAGAGGCATACTTGTGTCCTTAATTGAAGGAGAGTTAACAGGAGTAAAGGATGGGAAAGAGTTAGGAACACTCTGTTGGTACTCTCTACCACTCTTGAGGGTATAAATAGTATTACATTGATTAGAGGGCCCTTGTTGGGTCTAACTTTGTACTATATTCAGTGGTGCATTAGTTGGTGCTTGTGAACTAACAGGCTGATGAAGCCTAGGGTTAGGCTCTGATTGACTGGGTAAAGTTCATTTCTCCCTCTCACGTATAATTGAGACAACTTGGGTGAGTTCTCTCGTAAGATTTTGATGGCTTATCATGAGGAGTGTCATATTTTTTTCTAAGTCATTTATTCTACTTGCCTTTCTAGTGTTGTTAAACCTAGGAGGTTGCTAATAAGATGATAGGAGAGGGGCCTTAGGAAAACTAGTCTGAGGTCCTATATTTGGCCTAGGAAAAGTATTTTAAAAAAAATATTATTGTGCAAAGGGAGGCCTTTGGGGTCCTGGTTGACCTTGATATGGAAATTTGAAGGCCCTACTTGGTTGCCCTGATTCCAGGAGAAATTTGGGTATTTTTTCATCCTGGATTGTAGGTGTTACTATATTGATTATTCTGGTATATGGCATTTACACTATCATTAGAAGTGCCCCCAGAGGTATTAGGGCATTCTTTTATGACATGTCCAGGGGACTGGCACCAAGCACACATCTTAACCAAATTAACTGATGATGGCTCTCTAGGAACAATAGCCTCAATCTTCTTGATTAGGCTATCTAAATGGGCTTCCTTGGCTACTATCCCATCTACAAAATATCCTTTCCCTCCTATGATTCTTTCACTCTCTTGGGTTGATTCCCACTCACGGGTTTTGTTAGCTAAGTCAAGTAAGAATTTCATCTGTAAAGGATGTGAATCCCTCAGGGCACATAGACTCTATCATTTGTTTAATTGGGTAATCAATACCCTCATAAATTATTTGACATAAATGCCATAAGTCTAGGCCATGGTGAGGGCATTCTTGGAGTAGATCCATTAGTCTCTCCATATGTTTGGAAAATGACTCACTAGGCTTTTGCCTAAACTGAAGGATATCACTTCTAAGCTTATTGGTCTTGTGAGTTGGAAAAAACTTCTTAAGGAAGACAATTGTGAATTGTTCCAAGAGATTATGGATTTGTGGGTAACCCATTCAACCACTTCTTAGCTTAGTCTTTCAATGCAAAAGTGATAAACCTAAGCTTAATAGCATCATCAGAAAGCTATTGGATCTTAATTAGAACACATACCTCTTCAAATTCCCTTAGAAATAGGTATGCATCCTCAGAGGTCAACCCATGGAAGTGGGGCAATATAGTGATGTATTGAGATTTGAGTTCAAAATTTTTGCCCTGGACTTGTGATAGAACTATGCAAGAAGGTTGGGCTGCTCTAGCAGGGTAGAACCTATCTTTCAGAGATTTAGGTGAAGGGTTTTGATGTTGGTCTTCCATAGTGAAAGGTTTTAAGGAGGGCAAATGTATAGGGTCACTACTTATTGGATCTCTTCTTTCTAACTGATTCTTAGTATTACGTACCCACCTAACACTCATGCATATTACGTACCCACCTAATACTCCTGCAACAGAAAACTACCCACAACTAGAGTAAGACAAGCACAAAAGAATGGATAGCAAAACTTTTTTCTTATGATTTTTTTGATTTTTTGATTTATTTTGGCTTTTTGGGAGCTTACCGGCAAGGATCCGGGATTGCTCAAGTCAATTCCTGAGGTACTGCTACAGGGCAAAACCTGTCTTTATCATACTATGAGGCATGGTGACCTCCACTGATACAACTATTATTGCAAGTTGTTCTTCTCAAGAATTCAATAGAAGAAAAAGGGTAGTCAGAAGAGGGAATGAGAGGGGGGGGGAGAGAAGACTATTAAAGAAGATGACCTGCTTGAATCAATGCTAGAACTTGAAAGCTTGGGTGATTTGAGATACTGCCAACCCTAAAAATCAGATTTAGAATGAACCAAATCTGAAATTTCTAGGCCTGGAGAAAACAAATCTTGAAAAAAAAACTGAACTTGAAAAAAAGAGATGCTCCACGGCTTATGATCTTGTCACCTAGATCTAAGCCTAGAACTATAACTTTAAAAATTACAACTCAATTGCATAAATCATAAATATAAAAGGCTGAATAAAAATAGAAGAGTGCTTACATTAATTGAATTAAAAAGCTATTACAAAAGTGATTAAAGCAAAAATAAAGAAGAACTAAAACTAAAGAGAGAGAGAGAGAGAGAGAGAGCAACTAAAAAAAAAAACCTAGAAGAAGAATGAAGTGTCCCCCCTCCTCTTACATGAGTTGTATTTATAGGGAATGGGGAGGTAGGGTAACAAATTTCTCTTTCCTAAAAGGGAGAAACCCACAATTGGTAGTGAGATCTTTTGAGACTAAAAGTGCTAAGGTGGAGGAGAGACAAGAGAGAAATAAACTTGGAGAAATTTTCTATAATTTTTTTTGCTTATTTTCTTTCCTTTTTTTAAATTTATTTTTCTCTCTCTCTTCAAATCTTGTGCACATCCCTTGTTGGCAGATTTTTTTTCTTTCCATTGGATGATTTTCTTTCTTGTTTTGTGTGATTTGGACAATCTTCTGGTGATGATGTGGCAGAGAGAAGATTTGGACAAGATTTATTTCTTCATTTTTTTTCTTTCATTTTTTTTTCTCTTCTTGCACAAGAAACCCCTCCCACCTTTTTTTCTTCAACAAAATTCTCCAAAAACAGACAACCATGAGATTCGAACTTGAGACCTCCTGGTGAGCAAGAGAATTTTTCATACCATAGCTCACCAACTACACTAGGTAATTGTTGTTGGAGAGATATGATGCTCGATATTGCTTACAGCCTTTAAAATACAAAACCTACAAAAAGAGAGTAAAACCCAAGGTAGCTCCATCCTAAATATGTAAAATGCATTTTTTGCTATCCTAGATTTCACATATAAATGTGCTCATCACCTCTACATACGCCTGGGCTTGATCCGGCATTGGGTCTTGCACTTGCCTATACACATTTGGATGCCCTTGCCCATGCACTTGTGCCCCACCTGATGTTTGTAGGGTAGCCGATCCAATGGGTATTAGAGCGGGTATCTATAGAGTAGGTGGTGCGAGCGGTGCATTACTGGCTTCCATTGCCGCTTGGATCCTTTTATCGATCCCGGCCATAAACTAGTTTTGTCTTTCCTCAACTCCCCGCATTATGTTATCCATGATGGATGCCACATCATGTGGGGTAAGTACCGACGGAGCCGAGGTACATTATGGGGTCTACTCTGATTCCATGTAGGGGAACCGAGAGGTGAGGGGCGTGACTGGGATTGGGACCGAGTGTTCCGATGTGACATGACTCATGTGGAAGAATCCTATTAGTTCACATGCATATACAAGTCTACATGTAATTAGAACACATGCATACATAGTGGGTCCCACATGTATACAATAGTCAAAATTAGGGTTAGGGCATGCATAAGTGGGGTCCACACATATTTGGATCTGATCGCACGCATATCACAAAGGGAGCACCCTATTAAAGCAATAAAATAAAAATCAAATTTGGAAAATGAAAATAATTTATTTCCAAAATAGTCCACCAGAAACAGGGGTAAATTCCACTGAAAATACTGACCATTCCATAAAAAATATCAATACTGTTTCCGGTGGGACTGGTAGAAGCTGATTTGGGACTTTTCAACTCACTGGAAACAGGCATTGAAAGTAGGTCTAGTGGATCTGATAGCTTATTTCCGATGGTTCCAAAACAACTATAAATAGACTCAAGTTTGGGTTTCATTGTACAAAACCCTATTCTAACTTATGGAAATGGTGTGGAAACGGCCAAGGAGAGTTTTTCAACTCATTCCCAACTTCCCTCTCACTATTTCGTGAACGATTGGCACCGCATACGCACCAAAGGTACGTTTCTCCTTTCTATAACCTAGTTTTGTGGTTTTCCTCTCTGTGAACTTTACATTTAGCTATTGAACTAGGTTTTCATTCTTAAATCCTTAGGAATCACCTTGCAATGATGTTTGGATGCTATGTACATATCCGAGGTGCCATTGAATAAGAGGAGCAAGCTGCCATCGCTCAGTTCAACCCAATCTTATTCCGCTTTATGGCTGAGCGAGATCATTGGGAACTCTTCGAGTGCTGCAACGTGGACCTGGGAGTCTATGTGAGGACAAGAGACTTTTGTGTATTCTATCTCCATCAATAGTTTGAGGCGGTCGGGTGCTACTACTTCTTGAAACCCAACAAATACTACTACCCAACATTGGTCAGGTTGTTCTACTCCAACCTGCAATGTGTGAACCGAGATACCGAAGAGATATGGATCACCTCCTACGTAAAGGGGGTTATGATCTCCTTTGATATGAGGAAGTTAGCCAACATTTTGATGGTTGAAAATGACGATGACCTAGTGTATTGCCCACCTCGGACTTCAGCCTATGACTTTTAGAGTCTTGACACCTTTCAGGAGATAAACTATATGCTGACCAAGGAGGCCACGGGATGAAATCATCAGTCAACTATTTTTCCACTCCAAAAGTTGTATGTTGTGCGGTTCAGTTGAACATTCTCCCCACTTGTGAACACTACGGTGAGGTATCCGCACTGCATGCCTATGTGACTTATTGCATGTACATGGGGGTGCAGATACATCTTCCTTACCTCCTGATGTGGACCATGGTAACTCGGTCCGAGGGACAGGATCCTCAAGTTGGAAATCTATGCTATGGGAGGATACTGACAGACATATTCCTTTGCTTGAGGGTGGGTTTGGAGGGAGAGGCATGCTTGGGTGATGAGGTCATAGATTTCAACCAAGTCTCCTTAAGGAAGATGACCCTTGATATGAGGGAGGTGACACCTGATCCAAAGGTGGTTCAGCAGCCTATGGAGGTAGAAGGTGGCGTGCCGATGATGCAGGGGAAGGAGCTATTGGGGTTGGTGGTGTTCCACCACCTGATCCATAGGCTATGGGTTCTAGGGTTGGCTCCACTTCCCAGGGCACTAGGGGTGCGAGACCTTATGGTCCCAATGATGTATGGATACCACCACATCACTATTGAGGCGCATGGATGGCCGCCTCGAGAGCATGGATAGGACCTACTGTCTCATAGACAATAGAGTGGCCTCCCTTGAGGCACAGATGCATGCGATGATCTTCCATCTAGGTATTCTGGTGCCTCCTCCAGGAATGCATGGTCCAAACCAGGCTCAGGGCCAAGGACAGAACTAGCAGCAGCAGCAGCAGTAGTGGCATGTTTGCCACTGTAGTTTTTAGGATTTTCCTTCATACTTTATTTGAGTTTGATGTTTTAAGTTTTAATTGAAATTTTTACTGTCTGTCATTTGCTTCAGTTGTTTACTTTCCTAGACTTAGGCTAATAAGGATTTCCTGCTTTCAGTACTTTTTTCTTATGAAAAGTGTAAGCTATGTATTCAAGTTCTCTATTATAATGAAACGACTTTAACACCTATGCTTATCTCCTAATTGTGCAATTCTATTATTGCTGTCTTGAGATTTTTATTTATATCCTAATTTCCCCAAGTCGTAGTTTGGTTGAGATTGTGAGTTAAGGTAGACCTTCACGCTCTGATACCATAGCTGTCACACCTCACTTTTAGTAGACCCAACTTACCATTAGGAATACCGGCGGTGTGAGTAAGACACATACCTGTTTTACATACCTACCAGGATCTCATATCACAAACCAACCATAAGTAGCGGAATCAGAGTATAATAGCGGAGTCATCAGAAACAAATGGGAAAATTATCTAATGATAAACATAATATCAATAACCAAGTTATTATGTTTACAATTCTTCAAGACTTACATGTATCAAGTTTAAAACATAATATTCACAACTTTGTATCAACATAATAAAAAATACGCCGAACACCTCATGGCGTTGTGTATGCACAAAAGTCACAAGCACAGTCCTGACCATGATCCTCCACATCTGGTATCCACCAATCGCTCACTCCATACTCAGGTCCGGAGGAAAGAGAATCACTGGCCATAGGCACGATCGTACCTACATCATCATCTAAAAAATGCATATACATGGGGTGAGCTTTCCAACTCGCTCAGTGAGGGGTGGGGTTCAAGCACATCCAATAAGACATTCACAATAATAATTTATGATGCATGATAGCGGAAATTAAACACATAGTCCATGATGCTTGTGATGCAATTCATTTATTTTTCTATCCACCTAACAATACAACTAAGACTGTTAGATGCTACTATGGCACATTAGGTTGTATCCTTCATCTTATAACTGCCATCAACCACATTAGGCTGTATCCTTCATCTTATAACTGCCATCGACTATGCAAGGATATAAACCCTAGCCATGAATAGAAGCCTATCAGTCCCCGTATGCGTCCATGGGTCACCTAACAAACCCTTGATAATCCCCTCCTGGTTGTCATGGCACTGGTACCAATCATCAGCCATGCCTGACAAGTTCCCACCTCCAGTAACAATCACATCGTACCACAGATGTGGCATTCCAGAAAGGCACATCAAACATACCACAATGGGTTATCCAACACCTTTACCCCTGTTGGTAAGGGTTCGTAGCATAGGGAGTGATACCTAACCACATATATGCTATATCCCTTCATAATGATACAGTTAGTATGAATTACACAATACCGACAAGACCTCAGCCACAAAGTGTAATCCATCTCCAAATACACCCCCGGGCACACAATACCAGTATCACATTGGCCATAAAGTGAAACCCGAGACCGTTTACCTAATCTAGCATGCAAATAATAGTTGAGTATGGACTACGTAACATTGGTTCCAATCATCGGCCATGAAACATATCCATTTCCAAATGTAGTCTCGGAGCACACGATATCGGTAACACATCGGCCACAAAGTGTTATCCGTGACTACAACTAACACTAATGCACATGCTCAATGCATGAATGCAACAAGCATACGGCAATCACGATACCGGTACCACCTTGGCCACGTCGAATTTTCTCTCATACATACAACCAAACACACGGCGATCATGGTATTGGTACCACCTCGGCCACACTGGATCCCGCCATACATCTCCATAACAATTCATATCATAATCATAAAAATGAAACATGTGATAGAATATCATCATTTGAACATTTAATAATCATGTATAATCCTACACATGTGAGCAGTTCTATAGTAATGAAACAATCAAAAAATAAAGCAACCATCCCTCACTTGGCTGATGTCTACTTATGTTAGGGTTTAGATAAGGCCACCGATCAATCCACTTAGTTTTGTTTTTGGAGTACGTGCGCGTCATTGTCCTAGACATAAGGGTAATCGTACATCAGTATGTGTTAGAAAGATCAGGAGAGGCCCACTGGGTCACCCCCAAAAGGTACAGACAAGGTTTTCCAGTGATAGTAATGTCACCGGAAACACCAACCGGAAATAGGGTATTTCCATAAAAAATATCAATGTTGTTCCGATGGTGGTGACAGAGAGCTCATTAAGCTCTGTGGTTCACTGGAAAAAACCCTCTAGAAGCAGGCCCAGTGGATCTGGAGACACCCAATTTTATCACCCTCCTCTGGCTATAATGAAATATGGATCTTGGGTGTGACTTCTGACTTCTGACCGACAGAGGTGCTGATGGAAACATTCCCCTACCCATAACCCTGAAAATCCCCGCGCGGGAGAGATTAAGGTCTAATTTTAAATTTTTATATATGAAGGAATCGAGTCAAGACGGCCGTACAGATGAATAATACTGGGAAATACGATTTTGACTATATATGATATGCCAAAATCGGATTGACGGATCTCCCGTAATCATCACCAAAAAAACTATAATCGTATGCTCGCTGCGCACTTTGGCCAACAGGCTAGCCTGTGCCCATGCCCGTGCTCACTGCCCATGGGTTGCAGCACATTCACAAAGCCATGCCAAGCCCCACAACCATGTACACAGCCATACATATAGCCCCACAGCCATTCACATAGCCCTATAACCATGCACACAACCATGCACACAGCCCTATAGCCATGCACACAGCCATGCACATAACCATGCACACAGCCCCATAACCAAGCACATAGCCTTGTTGCCCATGGGCCTGCTGGCCTGTGCCCCCACGGGCACAACCCGTGGCCTTGGTGCTGCACCCCCTCATGCACATGTGCATGTTGGCTAGCAGGCCAGCCCGTACACCTATGTGCGCTAATTGCTGCCCATGGGTGCATGCGCCTGCTGCCCATGTATGCATGCCCCAGCACACCCGTACCAGCCTGGCCCGCACACCCATGGGTAGCAGCTAGCGCATGCACTGTGCACATTGCCAACACACCCACGCATGCATACGCCCACTGCCTATGCCCACACCACCTTGCCCATTACCCGTGCATCATCCATCACGCACCTGTGACATCACCCGCACTACCTACCTAAACTGACCATACCTTGGGCACTTTAGCCTGATCTAGTGCATCACCGTCAATGGTTGGGATTGGTGTTTCTCTCTCCTCCCATTTTTTTGAAAATCACCTTTTTTCCAACTAAAATTTCTCTCTCCTCTCGTTTTTTTGAAAATCACCTTTGTTTTTGCTAAAGTTTCTCTTTCCTTCCATTTTTTTAAAAAATACCTTTTTTCGGCTAAAGTTTCTCTCTCCTCTCTTCCTATTTTTTTGAAAATTGCATTTTTCCAGCTAAAATTTCTCTCTCCTCCTATTTTTTTGAAAATTGCCTTTTTCTAGCTAAAATTTCTCTCCTTTTTCTAAAAACCTCCTTTTACCCACTGGACAAAAGCCCTCTCCACCCTTTTTTTTGCCTTCAAGGCCCCCTTTATCCATTGGAAAAAAATCCTATCTCCTCACTTTAGGCAAGAGCCCCCCTTCCGTCCACTGGATAAATGGATTCCCCCTCTCCTATTTGGCCGGAAAAACTATAAATACCCCCCTCCCTTAGAAAAAGACACACTAACACACTAGAATTCCCCTCTCCTTTTATAGTGAAATTTTCCTCCCCTACCCCCTATTGATTTTCTTCTGATCTTCAAAGCGATCTTCGTTAAGATCCAAAAACTCATTCGGATCTTCGAAGTGTTCTTCGGGATCTTAAAGATCTTCAATCCAAATTCTTAGTTAGATCCAGTTTTTAACCAAAAATAGTATGTTGTTGAGCTACCTCCCTTGAGTGTTCTTGAGTGATCTTGAGCATTCTTGAGATAGAAACCCCCTTTTTTGAGGTTCTTAGGGTCTATGAAGAGATCTTTGTTAAGATCTGAAACTCTGTTTGGATCTTCAAAGTGTTCTTCAGGACTTTGGAGTTCTTCAATCCATTTTTAGGTCGGCTCGTTTCTTTTCAGAAATAGTTTTTCTAGCCAAACCCCTATCCTAGTGTCCCTAATTTTTTTTTGAAATAGCCATTCCCAGTGGAAGCTCTGTCGAAGTGCCACCTCAGCCTAGCCCTCCCTTAGCCTATCCCCAGTGGAAGTTCTATCGGAGTGCCACCTCATCCCAAGCCCGAAAATAGCCTTCCCTAGCCGAAGCTCTATCTGAATCCAAATCTATAAATAGCCTTCCCTAGCCGAAGCTATGTCCGAATCCAAACCCAGAAATAGCCTTTCCTAGCTGAAGCTCTATCTGAATCCAAATCTAAAAGCCACCGTTCCTAGCCGGAACTCAGTCTGAATACCATCACAATCAGCATCTCTCAAGAAAGGAAGTTGGTGGTTAAGACCATCTTCCCCTAAGCTAGGAGAATCTGAAAGACAGTCTGAGCTGGTACTAATCAGGGGTCCACCCCTCTTGACCCGAAACAGGGGTTAAGTTTAGGTATAATTTATCAACCAACTTGTCATAATATAGACTTTAAATAGACCTTGTTTTAGTTTATATAGTAGTTTGAATTCAATTATTGTATATATGTGTGATAACTTAGCCATATATGAAATAGTAATAATAATGGCAAATGTTCGTTCTCAAGCATCTAGTAAGAAGACCGATTGAACCGGGCAGATTGGGTGCTTAACACCTTCCCAACTCTGTAACCTGACACTTACCATAAATCTCTGGACCAGACCAAATTTTAGACCCTTTATTCAAGAATCAGGCCTAGCCCCGGGTCCTAGGCCCATAACCCTAGGTGGAGACTCCAAACCCCATTTGCATGATCCCGATCCCCGAATTGGACCATCATTAAAACCCCCACCTCAAATTATAAATTTTACACTCTTATGAAATAGGCCTCCATGTATCTCCATATGATGATACGGTGGTGCGGGGCCTGCAAGCGCAGCACACGACTTGGACCCCTCCCCTTATATGAAGGTGAAGAGGGAGAGAGGAGAGAGGATGGGGATGTCACAGTCCATTCTTCTTCGGCCGTGACCCTCACAGTGGTGACTCCACTAGGGATAAATGTCAAGCTTTCGATGCTAGATGCTACCTTTAAAGGCAAGAATATTTTCACCACATTTGTTTGAAAACATGTTTGGCTAACCCTATGTTTGTAATTGTATTCACTAACTGCATCATGCATTGTGCTCGAAGTGAAATCATTTGGCGAGGGACTCCTTGTCATGCCCATTCCATCAGGGAGGTCAGTGCATGTCATGGAGAGTACTCTAAGAGTAAATGATACCTGCTTCCTATACAAGAATGAAAGGTATCGTCAAACGATGAGGATGTGGTATTTATGCTAGCACCCCGGGGAGGTCCATGCACTTTATAACATTCTGAGATCGAATGCGTCATCAAACGACGAGGATGTCTGTATTTGTGCCAGCACCCTCAGGGACGTCCGAGTACTTTATGGCATTCTGAGATTTAATGATGGTTACCCCACATTACAATTTTACACACAATCACTAACGGTTCCACCACCCCGTGGCCAATTGCTTAACCTAGTGTGCAGTCATGAGTGATGGGAAAGGAAGTCACCCCCTTGATCTCGTACCTACGGGTGTATCAAAAGGATCACGTACCTTGTGTATATAGATCCTGTTAAGGAAGCATTGTCAGTCCTATTGTATCCATCGCATGCTCACATCATATAGAAAATAAATGAAGAAGCTAGGAGTGCCATAAGCTAACTGTAGAACTTGTTTGCGGTTTTGAAAAGGAATGTTCCTACACTATATTCCTGTCATAAAGAATTGGTTTCCTAAAGTGGGTTTCGGATAAAAAGGTGTCCCTCCTCCTTAAGGAAAAAGTCTAGATACATGATTCAGGGGCAATCCCATCAGAGTCACGTCAAGTCCCGAGAAGTCCCAAGAAAATTAGGAGGAAGGACACCTAGTGGGAAAAAGAGTAAGGAAAACATAAATTTATTACATGGAATGTCTTATGGGAATATTCTCAACAAGCCAATTGTATGAACTTCCTGCTTATCACATTGGGTGGACCAGGGGCATCAAACCCTATCCACCCTACCATTTAGCGAATTGACTTTGGATGAGTCATCGGTTATTAATTTGATGAATGTGTGAACAAGGAGTTGGGAATTCAAGAATCCTAAAATAAACCACTTTTGGCTCAGACATAATTCTACATCGCAAGTATTTGTCACGGTCCCTTTGGATGCATCAGGGTAATCGATTGACTCGCCTATGTCAAGAACCACCTCCATCATCTCTCTAAGATTGTCTACTACTAGGTGATTGCAGCCCCGTAAGCATGGATCCACCCAACATGGAAACACCTGAATAGGCTTGGGTCCATCCCATGGAGACCTTGCAGACAGAGATGGCTAAAGTCAAAAGAGGGATAGCTCAGATACTACATACACTTCAGAACCCTCCCAGAGCTGATCCCAGGAATGAGCCAGCATCGGCAACAGGAGATGTAGACTAACATGGAGCTACAGGTCATCGTGGGAATTCTTCCTGAGTAGACTCAGGGGAACCAGAGCATACCTGGCCAATCGATCGGAGAGGAACTTCACCTACCCGTATGAATGGTCAACGAGGGGCCTATTCCAAGGTCCCTCCTCCTAGGGTAGTGATTGAAGATAAAGAAGAGGAATTTACAACTTACATTCGCTTTGAGCCTCCGGAGACGGAGAAAGAAAGGAAGCTCAGATAGCAATTAGAGAAGTTGGAGAACATGATTCGAGCAGGAAAAGGCACAAAAGGCCAAGCATTGGATTCTTAGGAAATTAATTTCTTCTCTAGAGCAAGAATTCCAAAAAAATTCAAGTGGCAAACTGATAGATTTGATGGGACAAGAGACCCCAAGGCTCATCTCAAGGTCTTCCTCAGCATCGCCTAGTAGTGGCAACTTGCAGATAACCAGATGCGGCAAGCCTTCATGTTAACCCTATCGAGACCAGCACTGAGGTGGCTCACATAGTTGGAGTCATCACAAACTCATAATTAGGCGACAGTGGTGAAGGCCTTCACCAAATAGTACTCCTACAATACTGAGGTGGATTTGAAACGTCGGGAGGTTGAGATTTTGAGGCAACAGTCTAAAGAAGGATTCACCGCCTGCTTGATGAGATTCAGAGACAAGGCCACCAAGATGGTAGATAGTCCTTTAAAAGCAAAGTAGGTAGAGATGTTAATAGAGAACTTGTCAAAGCCTTATTATGATGTTCTTTACTATCAGTGTTTGGAAACTTTTGATTCCTTGACAGCCATCGGCACATGGGTGAAGAATAAAATTCTAAGAGAGGCCCAGTATCAAGAATCCTCCCAAGATGCAAGCAAGAACACCTGAGTCAGATGGGGAAAGGGTCTAAAAACTAATATGGTGAGTGTAGTTCAGCAGTCAGTCTCACTAGCCACTTCTTCACAATCCTTCATAATACAATCAGATGCATCCGTTTAAAAGGTTCGTCGCCCAAGAAGGTAGTTTTCTGATCTGGGAATGCCCATAATAGCCATATATGAGAAGTTAAAGAAGCAAGGATTGCTAGGGATAGTGGCTCCAAGAGTGATCAGCAACCCTCCTCTAACTTAGTATAGGGATCATGAGTATTGTGCCTACCACACTCAGAAGGGGCACAATACAGAAAGATGTTTGGGTTTACAACATGCAATTCAAGATTTGGTAGACAATGGAACCATTGAGTTCAAGATCAAGCAGCCTCCCAATGTCAATACCAACCCACTCCCTGATCAAGTGAACAATCTGGATGAAGAAACTATAGAGAGTGACCCCACTTAACTCATTGTACCAAGAGCTCGGAATAATCATATGAATGTCTATGCTTATAGGAGAGTCATGAGTCAAAGGGCTAGAGTCATAAGGACCCCTAGAAGAAGAGAATCATCAAAGGAAGAGTCAGAAGATCAAGTGCCCCCCATCCATCTCTCCTCATCAGAAGAATCCATCGCATCGCATTATCAGCCTCCGCTATATCATCAACCTTTCCCCTACCATCAAAGTCGAGGAACCTCTTCATCCTATCACCCCCAATCTTCATATCCTACCTCTCACCTTACATCATCTTCATACCATTCCACTTAATATCCCTCATCACACTCATACCAATCCCATTCTTAAGGTTCAGTGTATAACCCAAAAGAAGGATGGACGGATGAGTATGATTGGAAGGATATGCTTGCACTCCCAGATTCCCCAAAGATGAATTCATCAATAGGTCAGTAAATGCATTAGGGAAAGACTAGGAGAGTGATCCCACTTCTCTAATTCAGCTTGTTATAGCTTCAGAAAATAATCCAGAAGTAATTGAAGAGATTATAGCTGATCTTCTCAAAGCAATAACCACATTGGATATAGGAGAGTAGATCAAGGAATATACTTCTTAATCCACATAAGAAGTGACATAGAGGACGATGATGATGACAATGAGGATGAAAATGAAGATGAGAAGGATGGAGATGACTCAGATTCTAGAGAGGATGATGGGTATCCAGACTGGGATGACTACCAAGGGCCTAGGTACAATGATTATGATGATGAGTCAGAATATTACTCACTAGAACATTTGATATGTTTCTCAGTCTATGCTATTGGTGGAGATGATCTGATAGCTGATCCAACAGGTGGCATTTGCCCTTCCCTCTCCATGGGAGGAGATGACTCTACATCAGATTCAGAAAGTGATGAAGGATCTAGAGTGCCGATGTAAGTTTATTTGGATGAACCAGACTCCTTAGTCGAGCTGGAACAAAAGCTATGTGAAGTATACTCCACTACCTTAAAGATGCAGGAAGGGATAGAAGAAATTGACAAAATTCTGGGTGAAGTAACCATCAGTGATCTTTACTACTAGGAGCAATTGGATGATCTGGAGGAAATAGGACTACATGACACAATCGCAGAGGTGGTAGGCGCTGCATTCCATTAGCTTTCCAATGCAGTCAAAAAGCTATGAGTAGGGTTGTGGATATTTGTGGAGGTCCTCGACTTTCCACCCCATGCAGGGAAGAAGAATTTGAAGAAGAAAATGATTTTATGGTGGGGATAATCACCCTAACCAACAGTGATGATGAAGATAGTTATCCCACGAAGATTATTGTGAAAAAACTAATCAACGTGATGGAAACTAGAAGTGGGAAAGACTACAAGGGTAAGGCTCTAGCAGTAGAACAACCAAGGGCTAATGAGGCCAGAACTAGCAGCATGAAGAAAGAGCTAGAGAACCCAGTCTTGGCTCAACTCAAAAATTCCCAGGAAAATATCTCCATTTAAGGATTGTTGATGACATCCCCTTCGCACCATGAAGCAGTATTGAAGTCTCTCGCTAATGTGCAAGTGTCGATCGAGATAAATTCGACACACCTCGCATATATAGTTAGAGCAACATATGCAGTGTAGTCTCTGATGTTCTAAGATTTTGAGCTTCCTAAGGAAACCCAACACAATCGGGCTCTCCACATTACAATTGAATGCCTTGATAAAGTGGTTCCCCAGGTTCTTATTGATAACGAGTCCACTTTGAATGTGCTACTATTGAGATCAGCAAAGAGTATCGACATCAACTTGGAAGAAATAAGGCCAACCCCCCAAACCATAAGGGTATACAATAATACCAAGAGGAAGATCCTTGGCATCATTACCCTTGTTATAAAGATTGGCCCGGTGAAGTTTGATGTTGATTTCCAAGTCATTGATATACCAACAACTTTTAACATGCTCTTGGGGAGGCCTTGGTTGCATCCTTCAAAGGCGATGTCCTCTAGTCTCCATAAGAAAATGAAGTTCATTCATGAGGGGAAGGTGGTCTTAGTGGCCAGAGATCCTGAAGTGGTTAACACTTTGGCCAACATTGAAAATGGGGAAGAACAAGACCAGGAGGTGCAACTGAGTGGTTTTGAAATAGACACCTCTTGCGTAGCCATTGCCAAAGAAGCTCCAAAGGAGAAAATCCCAGCTAACTATGAAGCCATCTGGAGTCCACCAGTAAATTAGATGATGAAGAATATACAATATTTTCCTAGCATGGGACTAGGTAAATATCATCAAGGAGTTCCAAAGTAGCCTAGTTTGGTAGTGAACAAAGGGAAGAATGGTCTTGGGTACACTCCTCGAACTGTCAAAGGGCAAAAAGTGCTGAGGATGACTAGGAAGATCTTCGTCACTTACTACCCTACTCTCAATGGATACTTTGTGAAAGAAGGAGAGGATTTCCCCTTTTGTGAAAATGTGGAGCCGTGGTTTGATGAAACCTCCATCAAGATGCAATCCGGACTCAAAATTTTCTTCCAAGACGAGTTTGATTGGGTGACTCATTAAGTGGAACAACAGAAAATGCAAGTCAAAGAAGGTGACCAAGACAGTTGCATCACTGGGATAGCAAAAATTGCACTAATTGAGACTGGGTCTTCTTCTGGTAATCCCACAACATTGATCCAATTGAAGGAGGCATCTAGTGCTCGAGTTCTCATAAAGAGATAATGGGAGAAGAAGATAAGGCTCACCTGGAGTCTGTCACTTCCCATTAAAGTGAAAGGCTTCATTTGCTCCCTCCTACAAAAGCCAAGGGCCCGAGAGTTGCATGAGCTCAAACCCCATCCTTTTGGAGGAAGAAGCACGTATGCAAAATAAAGGGGAGCACATAGGATGATGGTTTGTATGTATTGTGCCTGAACTAATTGTAACGGGAAGGCTCGTGAAGGTGGTCAAAGATGTGACTGAGGCAATGGGATGGCATCCCTCAACAGGCTCGAAAAGATGGACTTCATAAAAAAGGGATTGAGCAGTCTCCACCGATCTTCACCCCTCAGAAAGTTTACCTTCCGAGAACACGAGATTGATCAGCTGGTATTTATAAAGAAGTGGGCACCTATCCAAAGGAACCATTGCGCCCTTGAAGAAATAGCAACAACTTTCTCAGAAGAAGAAACAGTCCCTTTGCCACATCTCCTCATCCATCAGGCCACTGAATCACTTTTGAACTAGAAAAGTATTGGAGAAAACTTCAAGTTTGCTCATGCTATTGAGTTAACTAGCCTAATTACCCTTAGCAAAAGCATCAAGCTAGTTACCGAGTCTGTTGTTTATGATTCTGTGTTAACCTCCCCTCTTGAGAAGAGTCCAAAGTCCTTGTATGTCAAGTATGTTATTCCTTCTTTCATGAATGAAATTTCTTACTCCAAGTATGACTTGCCTCCTTTTTCCGAGGATGATCTTAATAAATATCAAGAATTAATAAAACAATGCAAACCAAAGAAAGCCCAACCCATCCGTGAGGATACTCGGATTATTAATCTGGGAATCGACCAATGCCTTTGAGAGGTAAAAATTAGCACTACCCTTGATGATGAAGAAGCAGAACGGATGATTAATCTTCTGAAGGAATTCGTCGAGGTTTTTGCTGTCTTATGAGGATATGCTTGGTATCAGCCCCAACATCATACAGCATCGATTGCCAACTTACCCTGGGGCAAAGCCAGTAAAACAAAAACTCCAAAGAATGCAGCCAGAATGGAATGAAAAGATCAGAGAAGAAGTTGTGAAGCAATGGAATGCGGGGTTCCTACAGGAGGTGAAGTAGCCCCATTGGTTGGCCAATATTGTACTAGTACTAAAGAAAGATGGGAAGGTACGGATGTGCGTGGACTTTTGAGATCATAAAAAAGTGAGCCCTAAAGATGACTTCCCATTACGTCACATTGACATACTAGTAAATAATATGGTGGGGCATGCCTTGTTGTCATTCATGGATGGATTCTCGAGGTACAACCAAATAAGTATGCACCCAAAGGACCGTGAGAAAATAGCCTTCACCACTCTGGCTGCTGGCACAGGCTTCCCCAAAGAGGGGCATTCTGTAGACACCCAATTTTGTCACCCTCCTCTGGCTATGATGAAATATGGATTTTGGGAGTGACTTTCGGCTTTCGATCGACAGAGGTGCTGATGGAAACATTCCCCTACACAAAAACCCTAGAAATCCCCACGTGGGAGAGAGGAAGGTCTAATTTTGACCTTTATATATGAAGGAATCCGGTCAAGATGACCGTACAGATGAATAGTATTTAAAAATATGATTCCGACGATATATGATATGCCAAATCAGACAGACGGATCTCCCGCAATCATCACTGAAAAGCCCAATAATCGTGTGCATGCTGCACGCTTTGGCCAACAGGCCAGCCCGTGCACATGCTCGCTACCCATGGGATGCAGCACTGCACGCAGCCATGCCAAGCCCCACAGCCATACACACAGCCCCACAGCCATACACAGCCCCACAGCCATGCACACAACCCTGTTGCCCATGGGCCTGCTGGCCTGTGCCCCTGCAAGCATAGACGAGTGCCCCTGTGGCATAGGCCCGTGGACTTGCAACCATGCCCACCCTACTGCCCATGGGCCTACTGGCCTACACCCCCGGTAACACAGACTAGTACCCCCGTGGCACTGGCCTGCAGCCCTACTGCTGCACACCCCTTATGCACATGTGCATGCTGGCCAGCAAGCCAGCCTGTACACTTACGTGCACTGGCTGCTGCCCATGCGTGCACGCACCTATTTCCTATGTATGCACTTGCCTGCACACCCGTGCCATCCTGGCTCGCACAACCATGCCAGATTGACCCGCACATACTATGCATATTACCCACACACCCGCACATGCACTCACCCACTGCCCATGCCCACACCACCTCGGCTATTACCCACGCGTCATCCGTCACACACCCATGATGTCACCCTCACTACCTACCTAAACTGGCCATACCTCGGGCACTTTGGCCTGGTCCCGTGCGTCATCGTCAATGACTGGGATTGGTGTTTCTCTCTCCTCCCATTTTTCTAGAAATTACCTTTTTTTGACTAAAATTTTCTCTCCTCTCATTTTTCTGAAAATCACATTTTTTTGCTAAAGTTTCTTTTCCTCCCATTTTTTTGAAAATCACCTTTTTTCGGCTAAAGTTTCTCTGTCCTCTCATTTTTTTGGAAAATCATCTTTTTTTGGTAAAATTTCTCTCTTATTTTTCCAAAAATTACCTTTTTCCAACTATAATTTCTCACCTCCCTTTTTTCTGAGAACCCCCTTTTACCCACTGGACAAAAGCCCTCCCCACCCATTTTTGCCTTTAACCCTCCTTTACTCTCCTCAAAGCGGGGCATTCTGTAGGCATCCAATTTTGTCACCCTCCTCTGGCTATAATGAAATATGGATCTTAGGTGCAACTTTTAGCTTCCGATCGATAGAGGTGCTGATGGAAACATTCCCCTTCCCAAAACCTTGGAAATCCCCATGTGGGAGAGAGGAAGGTCTAATTTTGAATTTTTATATAGGAAGAAATCTGGTCAAGATGACCATATAGATGAATAGTGCTAAAAAATATGATCCCGATGACATATGACACGTCAAAATCGGATCTACGGATCTCCCATAATCATCATCGAAATAACCCATAATCGCGTGGGCGTTGCGCGTGCTTGCTACCCACGAGCTGCAGCACATGCACATAGCCATGCCATCCACACATCTATGTCAAGCCCCACAACCATGCACACAGCCCCATAGCCATGCACATAGCCCTGCTACCCATGGGCCTACTGGCCTGTGCCCCTGCGAGCATAAACCAACACCCCCACGGCATTAGCCTGTGCCCCCACTGTCCTAAGCCCATAACCCTAGGTGGTGACTCCAAACCCCATTTGCATTATCCCAATCCTCGAATTGGGCCATCATCAAAACCCCCATCTCAAATGATGGATTTTATACTCGTGCAAAATAGGCCTCCATGTATCTGCATGAGGCGATATACTGCAAGCGAAGCAGACATGACTCGGACCCCTTCCCTCACATGAAGGTGAAGAGGGAGAGAGGAGAGGATGGTGATAGCACAGTCCATTCTTCTCCGGCTACGTGGTGGCTTGCTTCCAGTGGTGGTATAGAAGTGTCCAGCCATTTTGGGGCTTTTCGACTTAGGCTCGATCGTCGAGAATTGTTCTGTGGAGTTTATAGGAAATGTTCCTAGCATCATTCTAAGCCAATAAAATCCCAATTCCACTAAGCTTTTTGGGAGATACGTTGATCGAACGATCGAAATCCTAGTTGGTCATTTGGCAATACTTATTGCTGGAGCTCACCAGGCTTGGTTCGAGATCGACAACAACACCAGGAGGGTATAAGAACCTTCTAAACATGGTTTGTACACCAAGGTTCCATCCAAAGCTAGCTTAATCTAGGTCAAAATGAAGAGAGAGAGTTGTATGGGAGGCTGTACTTACCTTCGGCAGTGATTTTGGCAACTAGGCGGCAGCCGGCACTAAGGTAAACCCTTTCCCCTTCTTCTTCTTCTTCTTTTTCTTCCTCTTTTCTTCCTTCCTCTCCTCCTTTATGTTTTGGGCAAAGAAAAAATGAGGAAATGAATTCCTCATTTATAACTTATGAGTTAAAGTGTACTTTAGGGTCTGTTTGGTTGGACATTATTCGGACCAATCGGGTTA
The DNA here is from genome assembly GCF_013358625.1 of Macadamia integrifolia. Lineage (NCBI taxonomy): Eukaryota > Viridiplantae > Streptophyta > Magnoliopsida > Proteales > Proteaceae > Macadamia > Macadamia integrifolia. Next base: position 205,227 of record NW_024870543.1, on the reverse strand, counting down.
ATACGACTTTTAGAGCTTGAGAACCCGACTACTTAGGTCCACGAAATGCTCATGACATGAGAAAAGTGTGAAGGATGATTTGGAATCATCCGAGACTGTCTACGATGTGAGTGGCAGGACCCACAGGCATAAGAACCTTGATTGTAGTCTATTAGGCTCACTGGAAACAGCCCACTGGATTCAACCTAGCGGATCCGGTGGCTTACTTTTGGTGACTGCTTGCTATCCTACAATTGGTCTTGCATAGGTGGTTGCCCTCGGCAGTGCTTAGGGTCTTTCGGCAACTCTGGTTCGTGTCAAGATTCATATTTGAGGAGTTGGGTCACTTACCGTCTAGGATCGAAAGGTACGAATCCTCTCCAGTTAGACTGGCATACGATGCACGAACACTTGGGGTCGCCTCTCCCCCTTTGGCAATGGGCAGTTGTAAGCCAAAACCCAACCATGCTTCCGATCTTCAGTTTGAGACCTATCACAACAGTTCAAATTAGACCGAGTCAGGGCACAGGTGTAACAAAATGTGCTTATCATGGAAGGATTTGGTATTTTCCTTATAAAACCTAGAACTTTAATAGGCATCATTCCTAAGTTCCTCCAACTCTGATAGTTAGAGCCTAGATGAATACCCACATTGGACAAATCAAAATTGAGCTTCTTGATGGCTCAAATGTCCATATGCTCTTATTCAACTGGTAAGTGACATGCTTTTCTATACACCAGACGGTAGGGAGACTGACCAAGGTCGATCTTGAATGTAGTCTAATGGGCCCACAAGGCATCAATGAGCCTAAGGGACCAATCCTTATGGTTGGGATTAATAGTTTTCTCCAAGATTTGTTTGATCTGCCTATTAGACACCTCCACTTGGCCATTAGTTTGGAGGTGATAAAAGGTAGATAATTTATGGGTGATCCCATATTTTTTTCATCAAGGCCTCAAAAGGCCGATTACAAAAATGAGTACCCATATAACTAATTATAACACGTGGTGTACCGAAGCGGGAAAAGATGTTTTCTTAGAGAAACTAGACTACCACTTTGTGGTCATTAGATTTATAAGGTATGGCCTCTATCCATTTAGAAACATAATCAACGGTCAAAAATATGTATAAATTCCCAAAAGAGTTAGGGAATGGTCCCATGAAATCGATGCCCCACACATCAAAGACCTCAACAACCAAAATAGGGTTGAGGAGCATCATGTTCCTCTTATTGATATGGCCAAAAGACTGGCAACCGAGACAAGCCTTGCAAAAATCAAAAGTATCTCTAAAAAGAGTGGGCTAATAAAATCAACATTGGAGAACCTTTGTGGCATCTTTTTAGGTCCAAAATGTCCACCATATGCATGATCATGACAAAGATAAGAGTGATTGTTGCTCATGATCAGGCACACAACGTCTGATCATTTGGTCAGGATAAACTTTAAAAGATAAGGATCATCCCAAAAGAAATGCTTAACTTGGGAAAGGAAATGATACCTATCTTGGGTGGACCAATAATTCAGAGTCACACCTGAAACTAAAAAGTTGACAATGTCAGCAAACCATGGTTCATTGGACACTGCAAGAAACCGTTCATTTGGAAAATTCTCATTGACTAGAGAATCGATAGTCAAAGAATTAGGAAGCCAGGATTAATGGTCTGCAACTAAGTTTTCAACTCCTTTTTTATCCTTAATTTTCAAATCAAACTCTTGCAAAAGTAAAACCCACCTAATGAGATGGTCTTTGGCATCCTTCTTCTGAACTTCGTATCTAAGAGCGGAATGATCAGTGTACACCACCACCATATGTGATCCAACTAAATAGGACCGAAACTTTTCTAGTGTAAACACGACTGCTAAGAATTCCTTTTCAGTGGTTGTAAAGTTGAGTTGTGCATCATTTAGGTTCCAACAACATAGTAAATAACACTGAGCATATTATTAATCCTTTAACCTAAAATTGCTCCTATGGTAAAATCTAAAGCATCACACATCAGTTCAAAAGGTTCACTCTAAATAGGTGGTTGAACAATGGGTGCATTGGTTAACTCTTAAGGTGCTTGAAGGATTCTAGGCACTCTTTAGAAAACTCAAAAATTTGATCTTTGGCAAGTAGTGCAATGAGAGGGTAGGCTAACTTACTAAAGTCCTTGATGAACCTTCTGTAGAAGCCATCATGGCCCAAAAAAGACCGAAAGTCCTTAACAGATTAGAGATGTGGTAAATTATCAATTAAACCCACTTTGGCTCAATCTACCTTAATTCCCTCCTTAGATATTATATGGCCTAAAATAATACCAGATTTAACCATAAAATGACATTTCTACCAATTCAAAACCAAATTCTTAGATATGTACCTTTTCAAAACTAGGGAAAGATCGTGAAGACACTAAGAATAAGAATTCTTATGAATTAAAAAGTCATCCATAAATACTTCTAAGAATTTTTTGACCATGTCAGAAAAGATGCTCATCATTCATTGTTGGAACGTAGTAGGGGCATTGCAAAGCCCAAAGGACATACGCCTATAAGCAAATGTTCCATATGGGCATGTAAAAGTTATCTTATGTTGGTCCTCTAAAGTAATTGGGATCTGGTTATAACCAGAATATTCATAAAGAAAATAGTAATATTCATGTCCAGCTAACCTCTTTAACATCTGGTCAATGAATGGTAATGGAAAGTGGTCCTTCCAGGTTGTCGCATTAAGTTTCCTGTAGTCTATGCACACTCTCCACCCTGATTGGACACGGGTTGGAATCAGTTTGTTATTGGCATTGAGAACTATAATAACACCAGACTTCTTGGGCACTACATGAACTGTGCTTACCCATTGGCTATCAAAAATAAGATAAACTATTCCATGATCCAAGCACTTTAGGATCTCTTTCTTAATGGTTTCCATCATCACTGGGTTAGCCCTTCTTTGGGGTTCCGTGGATAGTTTGGAATCCTCCATAAGATGCATATGATGTTGCATATAGAAGAGCTTATACCCTTGATGTCAGTCATGGTCCAACCTATGGATTCCTTATTGTCTTTTAACACTTTAAGTAATTCCTCTTCCTGGCTAGAAGTCAAATCTGAAGAAATTATTACTGGAAGAGTCTGGTCAGGCCCTAGGAAAGCATACCTCAAATTAGATGACAACTGCTTAAGATCTAGCTTAGGGGACTCAACTGTAGAAGGTTTGGGAATGGAATTGGAAAGGGGTCCTAAGGGCTCCACAGGTGTGTGAAGACTTGAGACTTTAGAAAAGAAAGTTTCACTATCATCTTCCAACTCATCCATACACTCTTGAAATTCTGAATCAAAATCAATATCAAACTTGGTAGTTAAATCATCAGAAAAATCTAGAAAATCCTCAAGCATATTGATCTCTTCTTCCATAAATGGTTGCTTGCCTATCCTAAAAATGTTAAACTCAACAGTTTAGTTGCCAAAAGGTAATCTTAGGAAACCATTCAGGAAATTGATTAATACATTACTGATAGTTAGGAATGGTCTTCCTAAAATTATTGGGATCTCATCCTTGGTTGAGAAGGGCTTGGTAGCTAACACAATGGAATCAACTGCAAAAATAAATTCCCCCACCTTAAGACATCCTCAACCATCCCTTTCGAAATTTTAATAGACCTATCTGCCAACTGAAGAGTAGTTCCAGTGGTTTTCAATTCTCCTAATCCTAGTTGCTTATACATATGGTAAGGTCAAAGATTCACACTTGCACCAGAGTCAAGTAAGGCATGCTCAATATAGGTGTTGTCTATGACACAAGCTATGGTAAGGCTCCCTGGATCCTTATACTTGGCTGTTATAGGCTGAGTAATTATGAAACTAATGTTATCTATAAAGAATGACTTTCTGGGCACATTAGTGATACGTTTGTGAGTACACAAATCTTTTAGGACCTTTACATAGGTGGGGATCAGGGATATGGCATCCAAAAGAGGAATGTTCACTTCTACCTTTTTGAAGACTTCTAAAATCTTGTCCATGAAAGCAGTTTTCTTTTTGTTTATCAACCAATTAGGAAAGGGGACAGGAGGAACATAAGGACTATTAGGGATTTGCCCTTTTTCAAAAAAATCATTTTTTGTTTCCTCAACCAAATCATCTTTAGTTTCAAAAGAACCTTTAGGTTCATCAGATGAACTTGTAACCAGAGGCACACTTGTGTCCTCAACAGAAGGAGAGTTAATAAGAGTAATAGATGGGGAAGATTTAGGAACACTCTGTTGGTACTATCTACCACTCCTAAGGCCATAAACAATATTACATTGACTGGAGGGCCCTTATTGGGTCTAACCTTGTACTACATTCAATGATGCATTAGGAGGTGCTTGTGAACTAACTTGCTAATGATTCCTAGGGTTAGGCTCTAGTCGATTGGGCAAAGTTCCTTTCTTCCTTTCACACAAAATTGAGACAACTTGGGTGAGTTTTCTCATAAGATTTTGATGGCTTGTCATGAGGATGGTTATATTCTTTTCCAAATCACTTACCCTACTTGCCTCTCCAGTGTTGGTAAAGCCAGGGGGTTGTTGATAAGATGATAGGAGAGATGGCCTAGGAAGACTAGCCTGAGGTCCTACATTTGGCCAAGGAAAAGTATTTGGGGCAAAATGTTATTATGTAAAGGGAGGCCTTTGGGGTCCATGTTGACTTTGATTATGAAAATTGGAAGGCCCTGCATGGTTACTCTAATTCCAGGAGAAATTTGGATGATTTCTCCACCCTGGATTGTAAGTGTTACTATGTGGATTATTCTGATATAAGACATTAACACTTTCATTGGAAATGCCCCCAGAGGTGTTGGGGCATTCTTCCATAACATGTCCAGGGGACTGGCGCCAATTGCACATCTTAACCATATTGACTAATGATGGCTCTCTAGGAACAATAGCCTCAATCCTTTTAATAAGGCTATCTAAGTGGATTTCCTTGGCTACTAATCCATCCATAAAATATCCTTTCCCTCCCATAATTCTTTCACTTTCTTGGGTTGATTCCCCTCTCTGTAAAGGATGTGAATCTCCTAGGGCACATAGACTCTATATTTGTTTAGTTGGGTAATCAATACTCTCATAAATTATTTGACATAAATGGCATAAGTCTAGGCCATGATGAGGGCATTCTTGGAGTAGATCCTTGAATCTCTCCATAAGTTTGGAAAATGACTCACTAGGCTTTTTCCTAAACTGAAGGATATCACTTCTAAGCTTATTGGTCTTATGAGTTGGGAAAAACTTCTTAAGGAAGACAACTGTGAATTGTTCCCATGAGATTATAGAATTTGTGGTAAGTATTCCCGCCTGTCATGTAGGTGACCCGAGTTCGTTCCCCGGCAACGGTGCCAAAAACTTTTTTAAAATTTAAAAGTAATTATAAGCATACGGATCAGTGTGGCTAACGGGTCAAACACAAGGAGTGCAACCACTTTATTTTAGGCTTCTTCTAGTAATGCGAAAGTACACAGATTAATGATTATGATCTAATTCTAACTACCGCCCTAAAACATATGCATCTAAAAATATCCTAACCAACACATCTAGGGACATTGAAAATTAGAATTTGGAATTGAAATTAAAAATTGAACAACCTAACCATTCACATATAATCCTAACTATTCGTCATCTAGGAATTTAAATACTCAAACCACGCAATAAAAAAGCAAATAACTGAAATAAAAGTGCAGAAAAGTAAATAAATAAAATAAAATGGGAAAAGGCTAGAGAGAGGCACACAAGTAGGTATCTCTACTAAGCCCGAAGGATACACCATAAATAATATAAGCTTCCCTACTTGACCAGAGAGTACTCTTACAAGGGCTTTTCTACTTGGCTTTAGGGGAAGAGATTCAATATAAATAATAAAAATAAAGGATGGTTCTATAGCTAGAGAGGGGCAAAGTCAACAAATAATCTAGCCATGAACCTTGGGAAAAAGGGAGAGCAATAATGTAAAACTGAAAATTTAAAACCTAATTTAAGAATGAAAGGTAGTAAGAAGAGGGAATGAGAGTGGGGTGAGAAGACTACTGTCAAAGCCTACTTACTTAAACTTGAAACTTGATTGAGATTTGAAATACTACCAGTACTAAAAACTAGATTTGGAATAAACCAAATTTGAAATTTCTAGTACTAAAGAAAATAAATCTGAAAGAGAAACTTGAACTTGAACAGGGATGCTTCAAAGCTTGGATCTTGTCACCTAGATCTAAACCTTGAACTAGAGAATTAAAAATTATAATACCATAGACCATAAACCATAAACATGAAAGAAAACTTGCATTCATTAATTAAAACTCCATTACAAAAGTATTTAAAGTAAGAAAAACTAAGAAGAACTAGAACTAGAACTAGAAGGAGAGCACAACTAAAAATTAGAGAAAAAGAGAGCAAACGAGGGACACCCCTTTAGGGTTTGGTGGACTCCCTTTTATAAGGAATATGGGAGAGAGGAGGACGTCCAAGGGTGGATCCCCTTGGACGATTTTGTGGTGAGGTGGAGGGAGGAGACAGAAGAGAAAATGAGAAAAAAATAGAAAGTAAAAGGTTCCCACAATTTTTCTTTCTTTTTTTTTCTATTTTTTCTCTCTCTTCTTCAATATTGCGCAAAGCCCTCCTCTTGGATAATTTTCTTCTGATTAGATCGGTTGGATAATATTTTGTTTTATTGGGAAGTTCCATCCATGCCCTTGTCTTTTTCTTTTTTTTTCTTTTTTCCTTTTTTTTTTCCTATTTTTACTCTTTATTTGCTCTCTCTCTTCTTCAAACTTGTGCACAACCCTCTTGGACAACCTCCTTGAAGTGGTGAGTAGGAGAGAGAAAATCTTCTAAAAAAAACCTCCAAAAATGGCAGCCAAGAGGTTCAAACGTGAGACCTACTGATGACGTAGGGATTTTTGCACACCACAACTCACCAAGTACGCTAGGTAGTTGGTGTTACCAAAAATGAATCTTCAATCACTTAAGGGTGTGGTCCATCGATCTTTGTTGGTATTTGAAATATTCCTTGTACCCCTGGGACAACTGTAGATGGGCTGGTTCTATTTCTCGATTAAGTTCTAATCCATTATTCTTTTTCTGGCCCAAAAACAATAATCACTTGTACGGTTGACCAAATGAATGTATACTTTTAATTGAACATGTCCATCTTACTCAAAATTTCATCCTCTTCACAGCCATGAAAAGAAATAGGACCTCTTAAATTGTAAAATTAGAGATATAGTACCCGATAGTCCTTAAGGCCTTGAAAATATAGAACCTACAAAAAGAGAGTAAAACCCGAGGTATCTCCATTCTAAATATGTAAATGTATGTTTTACTACCCTAGATTTCATACATAAATGTGCTCATCATTATACCATGATGTGCCCTCTCAGGATATAGTACATCGTATCTGGGCGTAGCAATCCTACATGACTTACCACCGAGTGGGATTAGCTAATACCTGACCCCTTGTTGGCAAGGGGTTATAGCACTAGGATGTGAGCCTATCCATATACATCTAGATGCATCCATACATGCAACTGTGGCCTTAGCTGTAAGACTGACCTCTTAGCCCAAAGTACCGGACAGAACTTCGGCCACACCATACTACAGACAATCAATATTACACCCAACACCACACAACTATCATACTATACATCCTCAAAACCACGGTCATATCCATATCCGTAAAACATGCATTAAGAGAAATTTTATAATTGTTATATAAATTACGTTCGCATCATAATTGTTACACCCCACTTTCAGTACACCCAACTTACTATTAGGAATACCGACGGTGTGAGTAGGACACTATCTGTCTTACGAACCTACCAGGATCTCTGATAGCAGTACCTTAACATTTTCACAATCTCACATCACAAACCAACATAAGTAGCAGAATCAGAGTATGAAATTATAAGCATGTGAGAAATTTAATAATAATGGACATTCAAAAAAATAAACATAGTCTATCCCTCACCTTATTGATCTCTGCTTGTTTTAGGGTTTAGATAAGGCCATCGATCAATCCACTTAGTTTTGGTCTCGGGGCTCGTGCAGGTCATTGTCCTAGACACAAGGGCAATCGTACATCAATACGTGTCAAAAATATCAGGAGAGGCCCACTTGGGTCACCCCCAAAAGATACAGTCCAAGTTTCCCAAGGACAGTAATGTCACCGGAAACAAGGTCTTTTCCCATCGAAAATATCAGTCCTGCTTCTGGAGGTGGAGACAGAGAGCTCATAAGCCTTTGAGGTCCACCGGAAATATGCCATCAAAAGTAGGCTCAGTGGATCTGGTGGGTTGTTTCAGGTGGTGGTTTAGAACAGTTCACTCATTTTGGGGCTTTCTGGCTCGGGCCCGATCGCCAAGATTTGTTTCGTCGAGTTTGTAGGGGATGCTCCTAGCATCATTCTAAGCCAATAAAATCCCAATTCCACTGAGCCATTTGGGAGATACATCAATTGAATGATCAAAACCCTAGTTGGTCATTTGGCACTACTTGTTGTCAGAGCTCATCGGGCTTGGTTCGAGCTTGGCAACAACACCAGGAAATATGCATTTCCTAACCCGAACATGGTTTATACCCTGAGATTCCATCTAAAACTAGCTTTGTCTAGGTCAAAATTAAGAGAGAGAGTGGTGGAAGAGAGTGTACCTACCTTCGGCAACAATTCCGGCAACTAAGCAGCAGCTGACACCAAGGTAAGCCCTTTCCCCCTTCTTCTTCTTCTTCTTCTTCTTCCTCCACTTTTCTTCCTTCCTCTCCTCTCTTATGTTGGGTATAAGAGAACTGAGTAATGATTCCTCATTTCTTACTTAAGTGTTAACTTTGGACCTTAGGATCTATTTGGTAGGACCCTATTCGGATCGATCGGGTTATTATGACTTTCGGATCCCAAAGACCTAACCACTTAGGTCCAAAATGCATTCACATCATGAGAAAAATATGGGGGATGATTTGGGATCATCTGAGACTATTTATGACACAAGTGGCAGGACCCATGGGCATCGACACCATGATAGTAGCCTGTTAGGCTCATCGGAAATAGCCCATCAGATTTAGGTCTAATGGATCCGGTGGCTTATTTTCGGTCGTCAAGATAGCTTGTTGTCTTAACTGCTTGCTATCCAATAGCTAGTCTTACAAGGGTGGTTGCCCTTGGCCATGCTCAAGGCCTTTTGGCAACACCATTATGTGTCGGGATTCAAATGTGAGGAGTCGGGTCACTTACCATCTAGGATCGATAGGTATGAATCCCCTCAGTTAGACTGGCACATGATGCACGAACATGTGGGGTCATCCTCCCCCTTCGGTAATGGGTAGCTGTGAGCCAAAACCTGACTATGTTTTTGATCTCCGATCCAAGATCTATCACAACAGTTCAAATTAGACCGAGTTAGGGCATGGGTGTAACATTGCCCCCACCTTACAAGAATTTTGTCCTCAAAATTGAATATACAACGTAATTCAAACAATTTAGGATACTGCTTCATCATCTCATCTTTTCGCTCCCAAGATGCTTCCTATTCAGGGTGGTTCATCCATTTCACTTTGACGAAGGAAACAGTGCGGTTGCGGAGAACATGCTCCTTTCGATCAATAATCTTCTCTAAAAACTCCACGTAGGAAAAATCCTCATCCAACTCATAGGTTATGTATGTAAAGACGTGAGTGGGATCGGGGATGTACTTTCTCAACATGGATACATGGAAGACATCATGTGTACCCTCCAACTCTAGTGGTAAAGCTATCTGGTAAGCTATCAGTCTGATCCCCTCCAGCATGTCATATGGTCCTATGAACCTCGAACTAAGCTTTCCCTTCTTGCCGAACTGCATCACTCCTTTAAGTGGGGAGATCTACAAAAACACCTTGACTCCAACACCAAACTCCAGATGTTTCCTTCTAACATCTGCATATCTCTTTTGCCTGGATTGAGCTGTCTTGATCCTCTCTTTGATCACATTCACCTTCTCACTAGTAGCCTGTATCAAGTCTGGACCCAAAATACGTCGTTCACCAACATCATCCCAATAGAGTGGAGTCTGACACTTTCTGCCATACTGTGCCTCAAATGGGGACATTCAGATGGTGGTCTGATAATTGTTGTTGACTCCTCTTTTTTTTATGCTTCCCTCATTTTGAAGAGTCTGCCACACCTTTCTTCATTATATTTTTTTGTTCTAACTTTTCATATCTCGTGCTAATGGTTATGTGATCCAAGTGTTTGTGTGAGAATATTCTACCTAAATTGATGCTAATTTAGGAATCGCTATAGATCAACTGTATTGGCTGATACATATCGATTTGGGTCGACATTATCTTCCAATTTGGTCGAGTGGTCCTGGCAGCATATTGTACCCTCATGGAAGGAGTTTTGCACCTTTTTATCATTGTCTTAATCAGCTGGTAGTTGGTTCAGTTCCATGGAGAAAAATCTTGGAAGCCAAGAAGCTGATGTCTTTTTATAAGAATGTGCTTTTAAAAGTAGAATGTTTCAGGACAAAGTAAGAATACTTTGTAGCATGTAGGAGTTGAAGAGTCATGATGTTGTCCAACTCATTAAAATATAATGCTATGTTGGTTATTGGCCTGTTAATTCCGGTCTAAAAATTATTTCTGTCCTATACAATGCAGTATGCATTGTGATATAGGATAATGTGAGCTACCTTGGTCAAGCGGTCCACAACTACCCAAATGGCATTCATACCCTTCTGTGTGCGGAGTAGGCCTGTGACAAAGTCCATGGTGATATTCTCCCATTTTCACTCCGGAATAGGGAGGGACTGTACAAAACCATAGGGCCTTTGTCTTTCAGCCTTGACTTGCTAGCATAGGAGGAATCTAGACACATGCTTGGCCACATCATTTCTTCATTTGTTTCCACCAGTAGGAGCCTTTGAGATCCTTATACATTTTAGTACTACCGGGGTGAATGAAGTATGGAGAGCTATGTGCCTCTCTCAAAATTGTGTCTCTCAAATCAACATCATTGGGCACACACAACCTCCCTTTAAACTTGAGAATCCCACTTTTAGTTACAGAGAAATTCGAGTCCTTTGGGGTTCCTTCCTAACACTCTGTTATCAGCTTCTGTAACTCTGCATTAGTAACCTGAGCTGCAGTGATTCTATCCACCAGACTAGGTTGTACCACCAATGCCAATAGTTTCCTGGCCTCCTCTATGAGATGCTCATTGGTGGTCAGTGATGCAAGAGTCAATAACTGAGATTTTTGACTAAGTGCATCAGCTACCACATTGGCCTTTCCGGTGTGATAGTGGATAGTACAATCATAATCCTTCATCAGCTCTAACCAACACCTCTGTCTCATGTTGAGCTCCTTTTGGGTGAAGAAGTACTTGAGGCTCTTATGGTCACTGAAGATCTCACTCTTCTCACCATACAGGTAGTGTCTCCAGATTTTCAGTGCAAAAATCACAGGTGCCAACTCCAAATCATGGATAGGGTAGTTCTTCTCATAATCCTTCAACTGACAGGATGCATAAACAATGATTTTCCCGTGTTGCATCAATACACAACCCAATCCCAGCTTGGAGGCATCACTATACATAGCCATACCACCTGTATCGGTCGAAATAGTCAAAATTGAAGCTGACACCAACCTTTGCCTCAGTTCTTTGAAGCTCTTTTCACAAGCATCTGACCACTCAAATTTCACACCCTTTCGTGTGAGACGGGTCATCGGGGTAGCAATGTGGGAGAAGTTCTCAATAAACCTCCTGTAGTATCCAGCCAATCCCAGAAAACTACGTATGTCTGCTACATTCTTGGGAGTCTCCCACTTTAGAACTACCTTCACCTTGCCTAGGTCAACCTCTATGCCCTTATCTGAAACAATGTGGCCTAGGAATGCCACCTGTGATAACCAAAACTCGTACTTGCTGAACTTGGCATAGAGTTGCTTCTCCCTCAACTGTTGCAGCACTAATCTCAGATGAACAGCATGTTCCACCATACTCTTAGAGTAGATCAAAATGTCTTCAATGAACACAATCATAAACTTATCCAAGACATCCTGAAATACCCAGTTCATCAAGTCCATAAATGCAACCGGTGCATTAGTCAACCCAAATGACATCACCAAGAACTCATAATGTCCATACCTTGATCTAAAAGCTATCTTACTGACATCATTATCCTTGATCCTGTGTTAGAGGTAGCCCGATCTTGGAGAATACCTTGGCACCCTACAACCGATCAAATAGATCATCTATCCTTGGCAAAGGATACCGGTTCTTGATGGTTAGCTTATTAAGTTCCTGATAATCAATACACAATCTCACACTTCTGTCTTTCTTCTTGATGAACAATATTGGTGCTCCCCCATAAAGACACACTAGGTCTAATGAATCCCTTCTTTAGAAGGTCCTAAAGTTGCACCTGCAATTCCTTCAACTCTGTGGGGGCCATGGGGTAAGGGGCCTTTGACACTGGTGCTGAGCCAGGGAGTAGGTCCATAGCAAACTCTGTCTCTCAGTCCGGGGGCAAACTTGTCAAGTCATCCGGGAATACATCAAAAAATTTCCTCATCACATCTAGCTCTGTCAATGGCCTAATCTCTATCTTAGTATCCATCATAGATGCTAAGTAGCCTTGACATCCCTTATCCAGTAGCTTCTTCATCTGGAGTGCGGATATAATAACTGTCTTGGGTTTCTTGGGCTTAATCCCTTCGGAATACAAACTCATCATCATCATGAGGTCTAAAAATAATAGTCTTCTCTACACATAGCACAATGGCTCTGTATGCGGACAACCAGTCCATTCCTAAAATCATGTCGAAATCAGTCATTTCCAATTCAATCAAGTGGCCATTCAATTCATGTTCACCTATGGTCACCAGATAAGGCTCATACACACAGTTTAGACCTACTACACTTCTTGTAGGCGTGCTCATAGCCAAACATTAAGTCAATCCCTTGGGTGGAATTCTCATCTTCTTCGCAAATTCTAGTGACACCAAAGAATATGAGGTTCCTTCGTCAAATAACACATGTGCAGGTAATAATGATATCAATAATGTACCTGTCACTACACCAGGTGCAGCCTCAACATCCTCTATGGTCATAGCAAACACTCTGCCTTGTGGTCTCTAGCCCTATGGGGGTTGTGCTGGTCTAGGGGCTGCATATGTCTGCTAGGGCCTAGGTGGCATAGTGTATGGTGCATCACCTAGCCTCCGATGGGGGCATATCCTCGCCATATGGCCTGACTGATCACAATAAAAGCACCTCAGGCTCGATCCCGTAGACTGAGATACAACATTAGATCGAGAGGACTAGGAAGTCTGACTATAAATGTATGTATGTGCACAGCCAGTGTGGTTGTGTTACACTGTACTGTGTGTGCAATTGTCGGTGTGTTAATCTTTTTGATATTTATGAAAGTTGTAGAATGTGTCGGTGTGTTGTTCTGTATGTGTCGGTGCGTTGTTCTTATCTTCTTGTTATTTGTAAAAGGTAGTCACGTGCCCAGGACACGTGTCAAAGTGGTGTCAAAGTTCTAGCTTTGTATTATGCCTATAAATAGCCTTAAAGTTCAGTGAATAAAACACAAGTTTGGTTTGCCCCAACATTGTGAGTAAGAAATGGTATCAGAGCCTTCACTCCTCTCCTCCTTTTTCGGCTAATCTCCTCCTCTGGCCATCACTCTTCTTTGAGTTGAACCTGTTTTAGCTAAAGATACAGTCTAGGCCACGCCCTTTTGCAAGTAAACCCTGCTTATAGTTCCTTTTGTCAGAAAAAGACCCTTGAGCGTGGTGGGCTTTCAGGCTAAGGATGTCGTTTCGTGCCCTTTTTGGCTCGGATTGCTCTGATATTTGGTACTATGATCAGGGGGGTTCTTGATCGGCCTCGACTAGCTGTGTCTTTACCAAGATCAGTTTCTCTGATGAGTGGTGATGGTTCAGATCTGGAGTATGCCAATTTTCTTTTCTAAAATCTTATGGCTTCACCTTCCTCTTCTCTTTTCTCTTCCCCTCGGCAATCATCTTCATCCCGATCTTCATCTTCTTCCCTAGATTACCTCTATGAACTATCCTATGTTCCTGATGACCAAGTTATTCCTTTCATTCCTTCTCCTCTTCTAAACCCTTACACTGTTTTCCCAAAAAATCCTAGTCCTTCTCGATGGACATCTCTTCTTAAACCTAAGAAGACTCCACCTTTAAAGGAACTGGTTCAGGCTTCTCGTTTTGATCAGTTTCAGGTCCCGACTACAGAAAAGGAACAATTATTCTCTCTTGAGATACCCCTTGATCTAATCCCTCAATGGATACAGCAAGGATATACTCATCTCACTTTGGCCTAATTAAATTTGCACTTTCTTTCCATGGACGAAAAGGTCTCCTCGTGGTTTCTCGAGTAGCCCTTCTTGACAGTCGGTTTCTACAGTATCAACATGCTGTAATCGCCACTGTTCAAACCACTCTGAATGCATGAATGGTGTTTTTAACATTATACCCCAATTTCAACATTCCTCTTTCAGATCCCCTTCTCCCCACTGCTCTTAAATTCCAGATTCAGATCACTGGAGTTCCTCAGGTAGCTATTGCTCAAGCCGCTACCTTACATTACCAAATGGCCTATTGACTACAAAATCATGCTTTTAATCTTCTTACAGGCCATGCAGAGGATGCTTTGTTCAAAACCATGGACTCTAACCATGTCCCCTATTGTACCTATATTCCTAGACAAATTCCTAGAGATGAACTTCTTCGTCTTCTTCCCTCTTCTTGGGTAATAGTTTATGAACAACATATCTCTGGTTCCTTTCAAAAAACCACTCTTGAACCTGTCCAATCCATAGATCAAGAATATATCAGGCATTCTAATGGAGAAGTAGAAATTAGGTTTCCTCCTCCTAAACCTCAAACTCTTTCTCCTACTTTTCCAACCTCTTTCAGAATGATACATGAAAAGATCCCCATCAAATCTTTTGATTCTCAGGGTAGCCATATTTATTATTTTCAAGATCTAGTTACAAGTCATAAGTATTTTGATTTATGTGACTGTGAATCTTGTCTCCAAGACTCAGATGATGAAGATACTTATTCCACTAAGTATCGTTCTTCAAGACGTAAGTCTTCTCAACAGACTTTACAAGCCCACTACGAGTCAGTAGATTCCACTGCTAGCCCTTTTAGTGATGAATCTAAATATCCTTTCTTCGTCAAGTATGGTCTGATAAGGTCACTCCTCAACCTTCTCCTCCTACTTGCAAACCTCCCCTAAAGCGAAATCTTCCATATCCTATTCTTCCTCCATGCTGTATGTATACCCCAGGATCTTCATCCTCTTCTCCTCTCAGACAATTCCCTGGTCTTGGTGACTCCGACCCCGATACTTATGGTGTTCGGAAAGTTTGGAAAATTAAGCCTTCAATTCATCCCACTGGACAACATGTAGAGATTTTCCAAGCAGAAGCAGCTTTGAATTGGCAAGCAAAAAATGCTGTCATCCAAAATCAATACCTTGAGTGCATCCTTGCTCAAACACAACAAACTCAAGGCACACTAACTCAACATGATCACGTTCTCCTGTCTTTACAGTGAGAAATTGATCAGGTTCATGCAGAACTAGCTGGAATTGCTTCAAGTGTGGCAGATACCACTACTACCTTTGCCCTTATAGGACAAAAAGAAAAACATCTCAGGCATCTTGAAGCTCAACTCCATAGTCTTCAAAGGACACATCGTCCTTCTTCTGCAATAAGTCAACAACAGCCCCTTCCTGTTACAGTGCCAAGCTTCATTGCACAAGATCCTTTCGCTATGTATGCTCCTCCGACTCCTCTAGTTGTCTCAACCCCAAGAACATTTCCAATTGAAGAACTTAAAGAACTTCAACGACAACAACGTTCTTTATAAAAAAGAACCAGAGCTACTAGAGGACGTACTCATGGTAGAATTCCTCCAGCTTGGACATCTACTACTGCTTTAATGGATCTCAGTGATGATTATGAAGAAGATCCAGATGCCCTCCGAAACACACCACCTCCTTTCAACCCATATCCCATGACAGTTTCCTACCTAGCTCCTCCACCTCCGATCCAGATAAACTCACCTAATCCACCTCAACCACCTGCTCCTTCTGGTACTGGTGCAGCTTCTACACAAACTACCCAGGCCATCCATACCATCATCACACCCTAGAAAATGTTTTATCTGAGTTTCTTACAAACCTAACCCTATCAAATCCCCTTCTTTTATGAGTGAAGGTCCTACTCCACCTCCTCCTCATGTTTCAGAGATGGATGATGACCCTGAAATTCATAATCCTCTTGATACCCAACCCAGGCGTCCTACCCCGGCTCCTCCCTTTACCCCATATCAAAATCAAGACCCCTAACAATTCTTCACCCTAGATGATATTCCTGTCTCCAAATGGGCGTCAAGAATTGTAGACTTTCATTCTTGGATAAATGTAGAATTACTCCAAGAAGGAGATACCACTGGGATTGTCTTATCTAAATTTGTTGCTAGGCTTAAAGGAAAACTCAGAGAATGGTATTTAGCCCTCGGTACTTGTCGACAACTTCAAATTATCCAATTCACAGAAAGCCAGTTTATTACCACTCTCTATCAAGAGTTCTTGGGCCCAGTTGCAAATGATCTTTCAAAAGCCTGTGATGAATTTCTCCAAATGAAGTGTTGTTCACTTAATAGATTAGATCTTGATAAGCATTTCTCCCGAATGACAGATAGGTTTCACAAGATTGGCGGTCTTGATGATAAAAACCTTAAGCAGATCTTCCTAAACTCTCTTCCAGAACCTCTAGCTGCAGATACTCAATAGTTTCTGAGAACCCAAAACATTTCTTTAGCCTCTTGTTCTATTGGTTCTCTCTAGAGTTATGCCCTTACTACCCTTGACAAACTTTACAACATCAAAAAGGTCTGGAAAGATTTACAAGATAGATCTAACAAAGTCTCTTCTGCCTGTGATACCTCTTATCTCAAGATCAAATGCAAAGGTGACAATAACTCCTATGATTGTTCCACCAAGAAGTCTTCTCATTATAGCAGATTTCTACCCTTCTCTCAACATCAACATCGGAAGCACACAAAGAAGAAGCATTTCCATTTCAAATCTCCAAAGTTCAATAAAAAATGGAGATTCCTTCAAAAAAAGTAGTTTAGAGGAAAAAACAAAACCTCTTCTTGCTATATCTGTGGAAAAGGACATTTTGCCAAAAATTGCCTCCTCTCAGAAAAGGAATAAGGTTATTCATATGCTGTCCTCCCTTCACCAAGAAGACCTTATTGATGCAGATCTAGAGTCTTTGTACTCTCTTGATGACTCACCCACAGATCTCTCCCTCTTTGCTATTGATTTCCCAGAAACAAACTCCGACCCAGAGTCTTCCCTCTCTGAGTCTGAGGAATTTGATCCCCTCTACCAAGTAATCCCATTCACAACCACTTCGGAAAATCTCCCCCACCTTGCCAGGCCATCTCCCTTCCTCATGTGTCAGTCCAAATAATCCCTGAATCATATGCCAAACCTATTAAGGTAATAGCATTTTTAGACATAGGAGCGGCTACTACCATTATGGCCCAAAGGTTCTTCTTGAACATCTTTGGAAAACCCTAGAAACCCCTCTCCCATTCCTGGCAGCCAATGGTGAAACTTTTTAGATTAATCTTGTGTTTCGACAACCCATCAAAATCTGGCTTCTCCCTACCTTATCATTAACCCATACAGTTTTAGGAACCTATTTCCTAGGAAAAGGCCTAATCATAGGTTTTGATGTCCTCATCCATCTCCCTCTTTGTTGGACTCCCCACGGTCTTGTTTATAAACAACAACTTCTTCCTTGGTCCCCTATTTCTCACCTTTTTCTTGCAGGTTTATCTCCGTTTGAGAATATTAAAGGAAAGATTCTCTCAACATCTTGTGTAGATTCTCATACACAGTTCCTTACCAAGTGTTCACATCCTCTTTGGCAGAACTCTGACTTCTTTATTACTTTGACCTTCAAGAAAAATGAAGATGTTATTCCAACAAAGGCCAACCGTCCCGGTATGAATCCAGAACATCCCTCATTGGTAGTTCAAGAAATCCAACAACTGCAGTCTCAAGGTCTTTTAGAATCAACCCTCTCCCCAAGGGCATGTCAAGCATTTTATGTTAACAAGCGGACAGAACAGATTCATGGAAAAAATGAGAATGGTGATTAATTATTAGCCCTTAAATTTCTTCTTGGCTGATGATAAGTTCCTATTCCCAACTCGTCCAGCTTTACTTCTCCAACTAGCTCATACAAATTTCTTCTCCAAGTTTGTTCTCAAAGCAAGATTTTGGCAGCTTGGAATAGTTCCAGAGGATAGACCAAAAACAACTTTCTATGTTCCTGGATACCATATCCAATGGACAGCAATGCCTTTCGGCTTGAAAATAGCTCCATCAATCTTCCAGAGAGCTAGGATGAAAATATTTGCTCCAATTCAAGACTATGCCCTCATTTACATTGATGACATTCTTCTCTTCTCAAAAGATGAGGCAAAACATCTTCAACTTCTTCAGCAGTTTCATACAATTGTTCAAGAATATGGTCTTATGCTCTCTCCCAAAAAGATGCACATTGGTGTATCTTCCATTGATTTTCTCGGAGTAACTATCTCCAAAGGAAGATATGAACTTCAGCCTTATATTGCCACATCTCTTTAACAGTTTTCTGATGGTCCTCTAACAAAGAATCAAGTTCTGATATTTCTTGGATTTGTGAACTATATGACAGAATTTCTTCCTCAACAGATCAAGCATACCTCCCTGCTTCACCAACTTTTGAGAAAGAAAGCTCCTCCATAGTCTTTAGCTTATACTACTGCTATCCAAGAATTAAAGAGGCTTTCAAAAAATCTTCCTACACTCCAAATTCCATCTAACGGTAAAAGAATTTTGCAAATAGATGCAAGTGATACTCACTGGGGTGTTGTTCTCTTTGAAGAAAACAAGACAACAAAACTGAGAACTGTTTATGGCTACAAAAGTGGATCTTTCAAACCCTCAGAAGCTCACTATCACTCAACCTTCAAAGAGATACTAGCAGCCAGACGAGGAATTGAAAATTTCCAATTTCATCTCATTGGTCATAAGTTCCTTGTTGAACTACACATGTCAAGCTTCCCCCGAATGCTTGAATTCCGACAAAAAGTTCTCCCCCATGCACAACTCCTTCGTTGGGCTTAGTGGTTCTTTCAATAGTCATTTGAAGTAAAACACATCAAAGGAAAAGATAATGTTTTGGCAGATTTCCTCTCCCGGCCTACCTTAACCTTTTTAGTCATACCTCTACTCTTCCTTATAACCCCAGGAGCCACCTCTTCCTCTCAACCTCCACCATTTGGCCATACCCTTTGTTGTTATTTCTTACAGTAAAACCACATCAATACAACTCCTCGAAATCGCTCTTCAACGAGAAGGATTATCTTTACCTGGAAGTTCTTTTCACCCAGACTATCCTTTTCTTACCCTGTACACCTTTACTACTCTACAAGAACTTCAGGATCTTCTTCTTATTTACAAATGTATCTTTTGGCACCTCTGTTCAGCCAACACCATTGCTCTAAGCCTCTCCCTTACCACAATCCATTGGTTTACCTCCCGTTGGATGTTTCTCAACCTAGGTGTTCCACGACCCAATCTCATAATCCTTACCTTCATACAGTTTTTTGCTCCCATAAACCACTGGTTTGTTCTCTTCTCTTCCCATCTCCCAAAGACCACAGAAGAACACCTAAACCGACACCACATTATAATCCTTTTCCATTGACCTCCTCTCATTCACCAAACCTTTGAGGATCAACAACCCTGCCATTACATCCATTACAATCCTGATTTTCATGTGTTAAACATCAGACCTTATGATCTTTTTACCATCCGAATTCAGCACAGAGATGAATGGAGATCCTTTTTACACATTATGTGTTTTGCAAATAATGTCTCTCTAAGGCAAGTTCTGTCACACCCCGTTCACACTGAACCGGAGCGGTGACCGAGTTAACACCGGTTAACCCAAACCTTCCAGGATCATCAGATACTGTATTCCACCACAGCATACACACACTAACGTCAATTCATCAGATCAGCGGAAGACTAAGTTTTACCTGTAAATAATTCCCATATACTTGATACCCAATTGGTGATACAATAATTATATACATTTGGGCCCGAAGGCATGATATATACACAAAAAGAATGAAGTTCAAATATCAAGTAAATACAAGAATTCATCAAAATCATCAGAGTACACAGCTCGGCTCGGTACCAAGGCTGGAGCTCAGCTCGGCATCAAGGGTTGTGCCCAGCTCGGTGTCACATAGAAGAGCTCAGCTCGGCCTCGGTAGTGGAGCTCGGCATGGCCTCCAAGGTTGAGCTCAGCTCGGCCTCAGAACTGCTGTCCTGCAGCACAGCTCTCACGTGCGCAGTCCACGCCGTGCTCAAACTCCTCAAGGGTCCACCAGTCCTCTTCAGGAAACTCGACTGTGGGACCCACCCCATGCTCCTCAGATGCATGACCTGCAAAAACATCTAAAAAGGGGTGTACACGTGGGATGAGCTCACTAGCTCAGTAAGTAGAGAGGTGGACCACACGCAACAGTCCACACATCACAACACATCATATGCACTACATGTCATGCAATTCATTTTAAATCACATACACCTAATCAACATTACTAAGTCTTTGGTTTTAGTGCTACTACAACCACAGTGCGCGTATACTCCGGGTACGAGCCGCGAACTCCCTCCCGCGATACGCCCATAGCGCTGTTGGAGAAGGCCCACCGTGAGTACTCGGAAAAATAAAGACAACGCCGTCCACCGGCTCTCAACAGAAATGTAAATAAATTAAATGACAGTGCTAACTCCAGCAATTTAAAAGCAGTACGATTGGCCCTCTTGAATATACCACCGGGGTTGCCGGCTGTCCTACATGACTCACCGGGCGTAATGCCTAACCGCCACAGTGTCCGATAACCGCGACCCCTGCTTCCCCCCAAATGGCAACCCAACACCTTAACCCCTGTTCGAAAGGGTCGTAGCACGGGGATGGTGAGAATCCTAATACCGCATGCTCCTATATGTAGTACGACTGCATAGTGCCACCGTGTCCCATACCACGGGCCACCAATGCATTCGTTTTCAAGCCGACCACGGTATCTAGTCTATCAATGCATTATGCACCATGATGTCCACATTCAACATATAACAATCTTATTCAACTTGCATTTGAAAGTAAACATGGCACATATGCACATCAACGTGTGGAATGACTAATCTATATAGCATATTCATGATGACGTGTCTAGATTAGATATAGTTATATGAATGCCAAACAAATGCCTTGAAACAAGGCCAAACGTCCTCTCTCCACTTACTTGTAGCGTACAAGGAGTCCCGCTCGGTACAGGTGAGATCCGGAGCGAATCGGGTAGGATTTTGTGAACCTAACATAATTGAGAGGGGTTAGTACTTCACCATTTTAGAATCAAAATTAATGAAATCCGATGTTAAAATCGTGTTTAGAACGTCGAAAGAAGGTCACACATCCGATTTGGGCTCGATCGGACCTAAGAATCACATTCTGGCCACTCAGGTGGGTCGGACAGGTGGGCTGTCTACCCACCGGTCCTACCCGCCGGTTTGGCCAGGGACCCCCCTACCCTCTCAGGTGGGTGCTCTCAGGTGGGTAGGGACCCGCCGGTTGTACCCGCCGATTTTGGCAGAAAAACCCCAGCTTCTTCTCAACTTTCTCGATTCCTTGGGGACCCAAATAGGGCTTTTCTCAACCCATTCTTCACACCTTTATAGTCCTATAGGATGGTTCTAGCTTAGATCTAAGTTAGATTCGAGTGAGGGGAACCATCTTACCTTCTTTGCTCAAGAATGACTTCAAACCCTCCAAATCACTTCCAACTCACAATGCTCCTTCTACCTTGTCACTATCTCTTCAAATCCTTCAAGATCAACATATAAATCATCTATTAAACCTTAGATTCATCATTTCAAAGGGTGTTTACTAGATCTTAAGAAACCATGCTCGAATCAAGGGTTTAAAGCGTGGGTATGGTTAATGTTCATAAAACCCAACTTTTCTTACCTCCAACTGTAGATCTCGAGTTGAAGATTACTCTCCCGGCACCAGAATGGCAAGATCGAGCTTCGACGCCACTGAAATCCTTCCTTTCTTCCTCTTCCTTCCTTCTTCCCTTTCTTTTCTCTCTCCTCTTTACTTTTCTCACCAAACGTACGAGGGCAATAAATGGAAAGAAAAGAAATCATAAAGTCTTATATACTATTCCTAATTAAATGAATAGTGTTGGATGGGTCACTCAGGTGGGTGGGTGTACCCACCTGTTATACCCACCTGAGAGTCAAGACATGGGATTTTGACCGGGTTCGGACCTCGGCTCGGACCCCACCCCAAGCATACGATGTAGCATACATATATACCTTATAATACGGATATAATACCTGTTCTATCCGTACATAGCCTTATGGTAGGTGCACGTACACGGTTTGGGCACTCCCGTCTCTTCTGGCACTGGCTCGGACTTGTCGGGTCAGCCGGTGTTTAAGGTCACCCGTGCCATCATAGCCCATAAGGAACCCGCTCTCATATCCTCAG
>NW_024870543.1:175996-181182 GCF_013358625.1 Macadamia integrifolia | reverse complement strand
CGCTATTACCTTACCGCGTTGCATGAGAACACAACCCAAACCAACTTTGGAAGCATCGGTATAGACTGTCATTCCACCTGTGCCTTCAGGAATAGTCAGCACAGGGGCAGTCACCAACTTTTCTTTCAATTCCTGGAAGCTCTTCTCACATTCCTCTGCCCAGTCAAATTTCACCCCCTTTTTAGTCAACTTGGTCATTGGTGCTGAGATCCGAGCAAAATTCTCGATGAAACGCCGGTAGTATCCAGCCAAACCCAAGAAGCTTCTAATTTCAGTAACATTCTTGGGGCTTTCCCATTTCACTACTGCTTTCACCTTAGCAGGATCTACTTCGATTCCGGCTTTAGACACTACGTGCCCCAGGAATCCAACTTGTTCAAGCCAGAATTCACACTTGCTGTACTTGGCAAACAACTGTTGATCTCTCAACCTCTGTAACACCATTCTCAAGTGTTGAGTGTGCTCCTCCTCGGTCTTGGAGTAGATCAAGATATCGTCAATAAAAACAATTACCCATTTGTCGAGCACATCCTGAAATACTCGATTCATTAGATCCATGAATGCTGCCGGCGCATTGGTTAACCCGAAGGACAACACTAGGAACTCATAATGGTCGTATCGAGTCCTAAATGCTGTTTTGGGTATATCACTACTCTTTATCTTGAGCTGATAATAGCCAGACCGAAGGTCTATTTTTGAAAATACCCTGGCTCCTTGCAACTGATCAAATAAATCATCAATGCGTGGCAATGGATACCGGTTCTTAATAGTTAGCTTATTCAACTCCCGGTAATCTATGCACATACGCAAACTACCATCCTTTTTCTTGACAAACAACACCGGGGCACCCCAAGGTGAAACACTCGGGCAAATAAACCCCTTTTCCAATAGTTCCTGCAACTGCATCTGCAACTCCTTCAATTCAGCTGGTGCCATCCTATATGGAGCCTTAGATACTGGAGCTGCTCCAGGAGTCAAGTCTATGGCAAACTCCAACTCCCTATCAGGTGGTAAATGCATCAGATCATCTGGAAAAACATCGGGAAACTCTTTAACCACCTTTACTTCTTCTAGAGGTGTAACTCTTGCATCAACATCGAGTACCGAGGCTATGAAACCCTGACATCCACTTTCTAGCAACTTTACCGCTTGGAGAGCGGAGACAAGGACCTTCCTCACCCTTTTCATTGTATCTGCTCGGTATACCCACTCTTTCCCTTCGTCATCTGTTACCTTAATCAGCCTTTCCGCACAGATCACATTAGCTCGATGAGCCGACAACCAATCCATACCCAATATAACATCAAAATTCTGCATATTGAATTTAATAAGTTGTGCATCAAAGTTCTTCCCACTAATCTCCACTGGGCACGGCCCATACACTTCCTTCAGCTGTGCAATCTTACCAGTAGGCATACTAACAATCATTCTATGATCCAGGATCCTGGGTGACATCCCAAGTTTCCCTACAAATCTCTTAGATGCGAATGAATGAGTAGCTCCTGAATCAAATAAAACATAGGCTGGTATGCCCGATATGGGTAGGATACCTAGTATAACAATGTATATAATTTCAGCAGGTCATCAATATTAATCATAATGAACTTCTTAATTTAAAATGTACCTGCTACAACTTCTGTACTAGCCTCAGCTTCCTCGGCTGATAGGGCATACATCCTTCCCTGCGGTTGACTGCCTCGAGGTAAGGGAGGTCGGTACGCAGAGGGCTGACTGGAGGGCAAGGCTGGTCTGGCCCGACAGTCTTTCGCATAATGCCCATATGAATGGCAATTGAAGCAACGAATCTGAGATGTCGGAACCGGAGCGGGGCCCCTCTGCACTTAACCCGTTGCAGATGGAGGTCGAGGTGGCCTTGGAGCCGTAGGTGCCACACTAGTGTTCGGGCGAAAAGAGGTGGAACCCGAACCACCAACTGGCCTAGGAGGGTAGCCAGATGGCCTATAGGGCTGCCTATACATAGGCCCCGAACTGTATGATCCGCGGTATGCTTTGGAGGAATTTCCCACATCTGGGAATGGATTTGTTCTCTTCCACAGTCCAGGAGTGAGGGACTGTTCACCCTTTTGCTTATCTTCCATGGTCTTGGCCTTCTGTACAATCTGGCCATACTCGGTCAAATCCAGTACCTCAAGTACGGACCCAATAGATGCCTTTAGGCCCTTTAGGAACCTTGCCGCCTTCTCTTCAGCTGTCCTCATATGCCTTGGGGCAAAATGGAACAAACTCTCGAATTGTTGTTGATACTCAAGGACAGTCTTACCTCCTTGAGTTAAGGCCATGAATTCCATCTCCTTTCGGTCTCTGAAACTGCGCGGATAATGGTTGTCCAAGAACAACTCCTTGAACTGCTCCCAAGTGGGTTCTGGATGAGCAGCCAACAATATAGGCTTGGAGGCTTGCCACCAAGAATTTGCCTCTTTCTTGAGTTGTAACCCAGCACAAATGAGTTTCTGGGCATCCGTGCACTCAAGCACCTCAAATATCTTCTCTAACTCTTGGATCCACTGATCCGGTTCCAGAGGATCACTCCCCACCTTAGAGAATACAGGTGGTAAGTTCCTCTTGAACAACTCCACTACCCTTGACGTATTACTCGTCGCCGGGAAGTTAGGAGCATAGGCAGGATAGTATGAGTATGGAGGAGGCATTCCATTTGATTTACGCTAGATATGCTTTAGATTTCATAAATCCTCCATTATGCTTGGAATCCCCATGTATATCTATGAAAATCCCTCTTTTTGTATTGGTTTCCTTGGTTCTTCATCCCATACTTGC
Source organism: Macadamia integrifolia (assembly GCF_013358625.1). Taxonomy (NCBI): domain Eukaryota; kingdom Viridiplantae; phylum Streptophyta; class Magnoliopsida; order Proteales; family Proteaceae; genus Macadamia; species Macadamia integrifolia. The sequence continues at coordinate 178,386 of NW_024870543.1, read as the reverse complement.
ATTCTTGGAATTCCATAGCCTATTTGGGTACGTTCTTGCACATTCATGATCCCGCTACTACGGCATTTTGCTCTAGACCTAGGGTTTCAAGCTATTCTCCATTATGTTCGAATTTGCACATTGGACTTGAATTCCCTCGTCTTATTTATGCTCTTTGCTTTTGCTGTCATTCTACTGTTTTGGCATGTTTCTCTGCGTCGTAAACTACCGTGCTTCATGTCATAGGTTTCCTATCGTTCCTAGATTGTTGCCGTTCCCGTTTTGCATGAATTGGGTTTTGGATTTCTCCTTTTTAATGCTGCTGTCTTTTCCTTTCTGTACTAATCCCTACTTTCTTTTCTTATTGCCAGGATGTCGTCACGCACCGGCAAAGGACCATCTTCCTCTGGCGTTAGACGCAAGACCACCGCTTCTAAGCGGAAGAGTGCGGAGACCAGCTCTTCAGCTCCTCGCACAGGGAGACCCGCACCTGCCCAGTCTGACCCTTCAGACTATGATGAGGAGCACTTCCTCAGTGCAGAGGCCGCAGCCAACTGGCCCAACTTCCTGAAGGGGTCAGTGATGATGGAGAAGACCGTGGTAGTCGAGGACTTCCACAAGGCTAGGCTTCAGGAGAGGTTCTCAGTATTGGACTGGGACTCTATACTTCATGTAGACCGACCGTGCTACGAGCAGCTCGTCCGTCGGTTCTATTGTAACCTAGAGGTGTCGTATCCGTACGGGGAGTTCACCATCAGCAGCTTGGTGAAGGGGGTGGACATCTAGTTGACGGTGGGCACCTTGGCCAGTATCTTGGGTATATCGACGGCGGGACACCGATACTATAGTCCCCCCAGGGGTAGGCCTCAGGGACCGTTCATGAGCCTGGCTACACCGGACTTCATCTACGAGACCATCTACGGCAGCAGCAGTCTCCCAGAGTCCGAGACATCCTTCTACCCTGAGGTTCGTCTATTCGCCCGGTTGATCCAGTTCAACCTGCTCCCCAGAGGAGGTCATCGGAACCAGGTGGGTTTCATGGCGGCTTTCATTGCATTCTGCATCTTCACGGCCGCAGAGGGAGGCGGCGAGCACTTGTGCCTCCCCTACATTATTCTCAGAACGATGGAGCACCATACTTCCCACCCAGAGGATGGAGGATTCCCTTACGGCAGGATCCTCACTAGGATCTTCGAGTTCTTCGGGGTGGATCTAAGCGGTGAGGAGGGGAAGACTCTGGCTGATAGGTTCGACTGGAGAAACCTCCTGAAGATGGGTCTCCAGACCCTCATGGATTCACCTCCGAGATCAGGAGTTCAGAGAGGTAGGGGTAGGAGGGCTGCCCCTATGGAGGATGTCCCCATGGAGGAGGAGTCCAGTGAGGAGGATGAGGACTACGTTCCTCAGGACGAGGAGGAGGATCTGATGGGTGGCAGCATCCCTGAAGAGGCGCCTCAGGAGTCGAGAGGTCCTGGTCCTAGTTCTTCTAGAGCTACATCCCCACCACCTGGGAGTGGTGCCTACGACTTTGAGGGCATGACGTCCTCCATGCGGGCCTTGCAGGATGGCCAGGTTCAGATACTGAGGCGGCTGGACGAGATTGTCTCCAGGGAGGAACGCCTTATGGAGAGGCAGACCACCTTGGAGGATTCCTTCCTTAGGCTGGGTTAGGACTTGGAAACCACGGCCAATGCTATCTCAGCAGACTTTGGCCGGCTACGGAGGGAGGTACGGCTGGTGAACGCGAGGTTCGATTATTACGATCACCACCTCGACGTCAACTCCAGGCCTCCGGCGAACGTGGTGATCATCGACGACGATGACGACGACCAGTGAGGGCTTGGCTCGCCCACACTAGCTGTTTACCCGTTTTCTCCTTTTTTGTAGACATTGTATATTTATTTATTTGTTCTCATTTTTGTATCTGTATTGTAACTGGTTTCATTTATGGAATAATATATCTTTGGTAGTGATCATTTTTGTGGTGAATTCATATGTGGAGTACTTGTGTGGTTTTGTGGTGATGTATTTGGCTATCTGTGCTCTTTGTTATATTTATTATCTGTCGTTTATCAGGTATTTGTGTAAAATTTTTTTGAAAATCCCATTTTAAGCCGTTATGCTGCCAAAATTTCGTCAAAATAGTACTTTATAGGTTATAGTTCCAATCTAATTACCTTTTATCTACACTCACGCATGCCATGAATGCAACTTATAATATAACCCCATTTTTATACTTCCTTTATTTGACTTTTAATCTTTAAGCTTTTATCTTTAGCCCAACCCCATTTTCCTATTATAGAGTCTACAGGATTCTAATGGTATGCTGTGAGTGGAGCAGAGCATCACGCTCTGATACCACCGTTTGTCACACCCCGTTCACACTGAACCGGAGCGGTGACCGAGTTAAC